>NW_011491270.1:3878-14201 GCF_000754665.1 Bison bison bison | reverse complement strand
TTTTTTTCTTTAATTTCTACTTTGAATTTTTTTTTTTTTTCCAGAAGAAAATGCTTCAGTTGTAAAATAAAGAGGATGATATAATGATCACTTGACTAAATGTTAATGTTTTAACATTTTGCCTATTTGCCTCAGATTTTTTTCCAGACAGAATTGACACCATTCATCGTTCATGTAACATTTTTCACTTCAGTTTGTTTTCCTTTTTCCCCAAGAGGAGATTTCCAGAGTTCCTATTTATCATTTTCAACATGGTTTTTAATACCTTAATGCACATATATACACACACAGACACATCAGAGACATGGCTTTGCATACTTAAAATGCTCTATAAAAGTTATAATGTAAATATGTATTTGCATTATGATTTATTCATGTTTATCATTTTGCTAAAGTTCGTTGGTTTTAATAGTGTATAGTAGTATATATTAATTTATTAGTCTATTTACTTTCACCTGTTTTTTCTTTTATTGATGGATAGCTAGGTTATTTTCATTGTTTAAAAATGGAGCAGCAGTAACATTCTTGTACATATTTCCTTGCACAAGAGGTAAGAACATTTAGATAAAAGTCAGTAGCTGTATCATAAAGCAGGTGCATCTTTCACCCCTAATAGATATTCCCAAATAGATCTGCATAGATTGCACTAATCTACACTGACCATAAACTATGAATCATTACTTCACAACTGCACAAATATTTGGTATTATCAGGCTTTTACCATTTTTGCTATTTTTATTGGTAAAATATGGTATCTCTTTGTTATTTATTTTGTTTTCAAATTTTATAGTGAAAATAAAAGGGTTTTCATATCTCTATTGGCACATTATTTTCCTCATTTAAGCATTGTTCAATCTCATTTAGATTTTCTTTTTTTTTTTTTAATTTTTACTAACTTACAGACTCTTTAGGAGTTCTGGATATTAAATCACAGTTACTCAAAGATATATATTATAAATGTCATCTCTTAGTCTGCGGCTATCATTGTTTCTGTTTTTTGGTATCTTCCATCTTACAATAGTAAAACTACCTATTTATCTGTCTATCTATCTACCTATTTGTCAATGTGTCTCTTCATTCTTCTGTGTGTCTTTCAACATTCATGTCTTTAATTGAATGTGTTTTTTTGTGTACTCAACAATAATGATAAAATTTTATTTTCCATTAAAAAATAAAAGTGAAAGTCGCTCAGTCGTGTTTGACTCTTTGTGACCCCATGGACTATACAGTCCATGGAATTCTCCAGGCCAGAATACTAGAGTGGGTAGCCTTTCCCTTCTCCAGAGGGTCTTCCCAACCCAGGGATCGAACCCAAGTCTTCCACATTGCATGTGGATTCTTTACCAGCTGAGCCACAAGGGAAGCCCTTTATTTTCCATATGGATAACCAATTAGGCTAGCACTATTTCTTGAATAAGCCAATCTTTTTCAACTATTTCAATGTTACTTCTTTTAAATATTATTATATCTATGAGTCTGTGCCTTTTTATTATTTTCTGTTTATGTATGTAATTCCACACAAGCACTACACTACAACATGCTATAGCTTTGCAAAAACTCTCTGAGTCTCTTAAGGGTTGCTCTCATTCACAGTTTATTTTTAAATTGCTGTGGTTATCTTTGGCTGTTTTCACTGTCGTATGAATTTCAGGATCACCTATCAAGTTGTACAGGATGATCAGTTGGAATTTCTCTTAGAAGTAGATTGATTTGCAGGTTAATTTTGAATAAATTGACATATTAAATAAAATAATGAATCTTCTTAATCATTAAGAAAATATTTCTCTCTACTTACTTATGCCTGTATATTTTGTTTCAATGACATAGTCACAGAAAACTTGTTCATTTTTCGTTAAATTTATTCTTAAATATCTTATGCTTTTGTCTATTTTTCAACTTTTTAGTTTTGTTGTTTAGTCACTCAGTCATGTCCAGCTCTTTGTGACACCATGGACTATAGCCCACCAGGCTCCTCTGTCCATGGGATTTCCCAGGCAAGAATACTGGAGTGGGTTGCCATTTCCTTCTCCAGGGGATCTTCCAGAACCAGGGATCAAACCTGGGTGTCCTGCATTGCAGGCAGATTCTTTACTTGAGCTACAAGGGAAGACTCTTAGTTTATTATTAGAAAAACTATTTATCAGATACCATATCTGGAAGAAGTGTTGTCTTCCATCAAGATTCAAGAAATATGGTAGCCAAAGGATGCCTAGATCCTGGACAACCAGAAACTAAAATAACCAGGACCATAATATGAATTGGGAACACTGGGGAGTCCAGTAGGTTACAGTGGTGTCTGATGTGTCTAACCCTACCAGGGTTATTTGTTTATTTTATGGCACTCAGGTCTCTCTTTGTTGTCTGAGCAAGAACATGAGTTGGCACAGGACTATGATGGCTTCAGGACTGTACAAAGAGGTCACTTTCACACCTATTCTCTATCTCTTCATACACATATTCTAAATATATAGACTAGTTTCTATTTTAAATCACCAGCAACACTATCTGCTACTAGCATCTCTCCTCTTATTTTGATCAAACATACAGAAAAACAAACAAACACAAAATTTGAATCAGAAACCATTTTATCAAATATCAACCATTTGTATACCACTTTAAGATATTCTCTCAGATTGTGTATCAGCTAAGGAAAGAGATAGGGGGAGGCTAGAACATAGAGGCAAGGAAAGTTGCCTTGTGTAGAGGCAGGGATGTGGCTGTTCAGAGCCTGGGAACATCTAAATTCCTAAGTCCATAATACGAAAGAGAGAATTGCTGAGTTGATTAAACTGACTCAACAAGTTTTCTGTTGGATGCTAGATCAGGCAGGAGGAGTAGTAAATCACATTTTTACAAGGTGTTTCATGCTCCAAACCTGTGAAGAACAACTCTTGGGAGGACTTCCTGTTCATTGTAATTTTGATCTGTGGCAGATGAGGCTTCAAGGACCATGAGCCCAAACAAAGCACAACAAGGAAAAAGATGGGGAACCTCTTGTATGGATGCCATGAAAGAGTTTCCTTGGGATTTCTGGATGTGAAGATGGAAAATTTCCTTGGAAAATAAGAGGCATTCTCTTTCTTTGCTTTGAATCTCTCTTTGAATGTGTTAGTCACTCAGTTGTGTCTGACTCTTTGCGACCCCATGGACTCCCATCAGGCTCCTCTGTTTATGGAATTCTCCAGCCCAGAATACTGGAGTGGGTAGCCTTTCCCTTCTCCAGGGGTCTTCCCAACCCAGGGATCAAACCCAAGTCTTCCACATTGCAGGAAGATTCTTTACCACCTGACCCACCAGGGAAGCCCTGAATCTCACTTTATGCATATATTAATATATTGAGGAATGCATTTAAATAATTACTCCTTGAGTATCTATTATGAGACAATTGTTGCATTTATGGAAATTTACTGATAAACAAGGCATGAATAATCCTTCTGCTGGTGCTGCTGCTGCTAAGTCACTTCAGTCGTGTCCGACTCTGTGTGACCCCACAGATGGCAGCCCACCAGGCTACCCCATCTCTGGGATTCTCCAGGCAAGAACACTGGAGTAGGTTGCCATTTCCTTCTCCAAAGCATGAAAGTGAAAAGTGAAAGTGAAGCTGCTCAGTCATGTCTGACTCTTAGCGACCCCATGGACTGCAGCCTACCAAGCTCCTCCCATAGGATTTTCCAGGCAAGAGTACTGGAGTGGGTTGCCATTGCCTTCTCCCATAATCCTTCTAAAGAGCTTAATTTAGGAATCTAGTGTGAAGGAGCTAGAAAGAAACTAAACTAAGACACAGAAGAGTCCATTACTATGAAACAAATGTTACAACTGGAAACACAGGGTTCTGAAGGAAAAGATAGATGGAGAATCTGCTCTAGTTTTGGAGAGAGAACCTGCCATGAAAATGTCCATGAGAAAGCACCCTTAGCGCTGAGACTCCAACATGAATTTTGTTTAGTCACAGTAGGGACAATCTTCTCTGCCAATTTTAGCTTCACAACCTCTTGAGCAGTGGAATTATGACTTAGACTTGTCTGTGATAATTTCTTTCACTGGAGCTTTATTGCATTTCAGGTCATTAAACAAGATCTCACAACTAGAAGGCCCAGAAGCAAACATAGTCAGCAAATCCATAGGAAAGATAAAATCAGAGATGAGAAGAGACATGGGTGGGGTCCAGGGAGTCTATTAGATGAACAAAGCCAGAGGGAGCACATCATGAGAAACATTTAGAGGGGTTCAACCTGAATGAGCCATTAGGAAAGGGTGCAGGAGTTCTGATTCTTCCACTGTTATTCCAGAATGCGAAGGATATGCTTATTCAGAATAGGAACTGAAGGGTAATATGTTGCCCAGGTAGAGAAGAAGGAAACAGTCCCAAGGAACCATGAAAGGAGGTATGTTACTCAAGTGAATTCAAACAACTGACATGTATCTGTGCTTTGCTAGTTTCTGTTCTGGTTGCTTTTTAGTTTATTGCTCCTTTTAAGTTTTTATTCAGTTTTCTTTAGTTTTAGTTTTTGCACAAGGCTCAAGAGGGTCTTCCTTGGGGCAATTTTTGATGTTACCAAAACATCTAGGTCTTATATATACATAGAAGACCATTATAATTTAAGCAAGAGAAAAGTCGGCATTGCTAACTCATAATTCAAGAGAGAAATTAATCCATACTTAATTTAGGGAAGTGAGTAAAAATCTTGGGAAACATAATTGGTACTAAGTGCTGTAAATCTTTGGTCTGATTTGAGACCTTCTTCAGGGCACCCAGTGGAATTTTTAGGCTCATGACTCAACATTGGCCTTTCTAAGACCCAGGAACTTGCTGATGGCCTGGCGGATCTCCTTGGTTTTAATACTGTATATGATTGGATTAAGCATGGGAGGCACAAAGAGGTAGACATTAGCCATAAAAAGGTGGACAGCAAGTGGGGCATGTTTCCCAAAGCGATGTATCAGGGACAGTCCCACCATGGGCACAAAGAATACCAGCACAGCACAGAGGTGTGAGGTGCATGTTTGGAAGGCTCGAAGCCGCTCCTCTTTGGAGGCCAGTCTTGCCACTGTGTGCAGGATGACCCCGTAGGACAGTGCAATGAGCACCAGGTCCAGCACCACAGTTGACATCACCAGTATCAGCCCATACAGGTTGTTGAAGGTGGTGTCTGTGCAGGCCAAGTGTATCACCTCCTGGTGCAGGCAGAAAGAGTGGGAGAGGACTCTAGACCCACAGTAAGGAAAAGTCTTCAGGAGAAAAACAATGGGTACAGTGGCTATAGGGCCCCGCAGGATGACAACCAGGCCTGCCCTGACCACTCGCTGGCCAGTGATAATGACTGAGTACCTCAGGGGATAACAGATGGCCACAAACCGATCAAAGGACATGACAAGGAGCACTGAAGACTCCATGAAGGAAAACGAGTGGATACAGAACATCTGGATTTGGCAGGCTCCAAAGTAGATGCCATGGGATTTGAACCAAAAGATTCCCACAGTAGTGGGCAAGGTGGACACCGACAGGCCCAGGTCAGTGAAGGCCAGAAAGGAGAGTAGATAGTACATGGCTGTGTGCAAGCGAGGGCTGGTCTTAATAATGATCAGAATGAAGCAGTTGCCTGAGATGGCCACGAGGTACATAAGGAAAAAGAAGATGAAGATCCAGTGCTCGATGGTTTCCAATCCGGGAAAGCCAGTGAGGTAGAGCATGGGGCTGAACTGCGTGAGGTTGGACAGGAGCACCATGTGAGGATGGAGGGGATACTGGGCTGGCATTCTTCAGGGGCTGAGCTGAGAATAAATGGAAGTTCTGGTTATTAATTCTTCAGTTTCATAAACATGCACACCATTATTAGCAGAATCATGACCATCATCAGCTTTAGTATCTTCTACTTCAGTATTCTTTCCACCATCCAACTACCTGATTGAAACTTCCTTTGAAAGTACCACACCTTCATCAGTTTTTCTCTGTATTTTTATTTCTTCTCAATCTTCTTGGCTGGCCTCTTTTAATTGATGAGCCCTTAAATATGATCATCCTCAATCTCAACAATTTTGTGTCCATGCTGTATCTTTTCTTCCTCAAACAACATCATCCTCAGGACTTTACTTAAGATCTTTATGTTGACAAATATCAAATATTTATAATTCTCTTCTTTTAGTTTGCAGACTCATATATCTTACAGTAGGCTAAGATTCTGCATCTAGGAACTTCATAGTTATTTTAAAAACATGTCAAAATTTAACTTATAGTCAATTCCACCAACAAGCTTTTCATGTATTCATTTTCACTAACTCAGTAGTAGAACTAAGTTGAAGAAGAGATATATATTTAGGAGTTATTAGTATACAGAGGAGGAAACCAAAGAAGTGAGGATAGAGAGAAGTTTCTAGTTTTGAGTCCTAGGCAAAACTGAAATTTAGAGTTGGAGAAGAAAAGGCTCCACTAAAAGTGAAGGAGGAACATAAAAGCCAGCTAGAAAGCAAATGAACAGGAGACTGTGGTCTTGTATGAAGTTTCAAGAGGTATTAATCATTCATACATGATGTTACCAAGGGGTCATGTTCACAAGGACTGGGACATTACTAAAGGACTGAGCAATGTGGAGGTTACAGCTGACCTTGAGAAGAGAAGTTTCAGAGGAGGGGTTGGGAATAAAATCACCCTCACCTACTCCATAAAGACTATGACCTTGTTGATATTCCTACTTCTTTCTGCTGTAGTTGAAGCTGCTTCTGGGCTTGAATGATCACAGTTCCCAGGTATTTTCCACAGGGTGACTTGAAGTGGACAGCCATGTAGTATCAATAAAACAGTTCTTAGGGGAAAAGTGTGTCTAGGTGTTTCTGAGCTCAAGGGGAAGAGACAGAGAACAGGAAGATGAGAGCAATGTAGTAGGAAGCAGGCAGTGATAAAGGCACATTTGAGCTTCATGAGTCCAGAGTGGAACCAGCCAGTGCTTCGGTGTGTTTTTCATCACTGCACCACCTAGATCCAAAGGGGGGCGTCCTAGTACGGTGCACTACTCTGTCTCTACCCAGCCATTTTCTGCTTTGATGTCCTTCTAAATTCATCTTCTTTCTGCTATAGTCAACAAGCCCATATTGGTTTTTTCCTACAGTTCCCCATATGTGCATTTCTTGCTTCTATTCTTTATATTGCTTTATAGCTTGCTTTTCTAACAGAAACCACTCTTGCTTTTTCCACCAGTGAACATTTGCTGATCCTTTACGATAGCACAAATATTTCCTCTAACAAACCTCTCTTGAATTCTCTGTGTAGAGCTAGGCAAATTCTTCTCTGTACTCCCTTAATACATTTGCTGCAGTACTACTGGAGTGTAAAAGCACACACATATATCTTATATATGTATATATAATATATATATATAAAATGTGTAATATACATACACATACATATATACTTACATATAGTAAGTACTAATATTAAGTATATATAAATAGAAATATGTATAAATATAAATAACATATATAATGTATTTACCTATATACACTATTTCTATAATGTAATATGATATATAATATAATATTTGTTCTCTGTATACATATATGTTCTTTATATAGTATACAGTTGTTCTTTTATATAAGAATCTATAAAAGTATAAGTCAACATAAATGTATGCTTAAACATATATTCTTACATATGTTTATCTTATATACAATGTATATATTACTTGTACATTATATATAGTTTTTTTATGTGTTTATAACTTATGATTTTAACCCATTTTTTTGCACCAACTAGACCCTTGGAGCCCAATGCATTGTATAATGCATAGTGGGCACCTCTCTGTTTTTGCATGAAAAAATTAAGTAAATGAGTGACCAAGAGCTTATCTCTTCTCCTGATTAGTTGTGCCTGAAGTTTAGAATTAAATCTTGTTTTCACTTCATAATAGGCAAGACAAGGAGTGTGATCAGAGGGAAATGAAAATTTTATAGAGAAATCATGATGGGGCTAAGATTACTTTCCCTGGAAAGGAAGTTCTAGTGAGTTTCTCCAGGAAATCAAAGATTATTCTCTATGCTAAGGGACCAAGAGATGTATTTCCACTTCTACTAGGAAAACAGAAGTCTACTTGACAGCACATAGTCATGGCTAGTGGCAATCCTTTTACAGTATTCATAGCACAAGAGATACAGGTGAGCCTAAAGAGGAAATTCCTGAAAAGAGAGATTTTCACTATGCAGTGTGTGGCTAGACATCTATCTCTTCTATATGTTCTAAATATTCTTCTGTTTCAATTTGATATACTCTATTTTAAAAAATGAGCTTGGGCTGGAGACTGCTGTTTCTTATGCATAGGAGAAGATGCAGATGGAACCAACCCTGAGCACAAGGATATGGATCAAACACCTTGCCCTTGAACCAAGGAGAACCTTCCCACAGTGATCAAATTTCCTGTCAGCACACCTCTTGTGGCTGGAGTGGCAGAGGGCTGTGAAGGAGAGAGAGTGTATCCTGGGTGCTGGGGAAGTCACAGGGATGCCTGTATTATTAGTACAGGGCAGGAGCTTCTATGCTTAACTGGTCTGGCACAAGAAATGCACTTAATATGTGTGCTGTTAAGTGAATAGCTGTTTGATGGATAAGAGGAAAAGGGAAGGCTATATGTAACAGACAGCTTTATCAGAGAAGAGTCTATGGAGACCTGAGGGCTTGTGACATCTTGATGGCATTTGGAGGCTGATTCCAGATAGGAGCCAGGAAGGAATTGGCCTGGCCATGGACCATGGTCAGGAGAAGAGAAGCAGCTCTCTCTCTGATGCAAGAAACATGATAGTGCAGATGGTCATCCCCACTTCTCCAGAGTGAGCAAGCCTTGACACTTCTCTGACTCTAGTTCTACACAAACACACTGAATATCAGAAGTGAAAGAGCTTCTGTTACAGCCTGGATCCCCAAATTTCATTTTGAAAATGAAAAAACTAAGCAAGGTCCAACATAGGGAATAAACCTGTCTAAAGTCATTTAAGTGTTAGGAGAGGAGTGAGGATGAGAACTCAGACCACATCCTTCCAGGGTCATTGCTTTCTTGGAAATCTCTACATTCCCTTCTCCCTGTATTTTCTCCCTTTCTTCTCCTATGACCCCCTAATACCCACCCATGAGACCCTGGCACAGGACAGCAGTGGAGACTCACCAGCAGCTGCTAACTTTTAAAAAGAGAAGCCAGGTCATTTGTACTGAAAAAGGATGAGGGTAGGCAGGATGGCATCAGTGTCACTGAGGGGCATCAGGCTGGGTCTGTCATGGAAGAATTTATCCTGCTCCTTCCTCTGTGTGTGTGAAACACCAAGGCTCCACCTGGGAGAAGCTGAGGAGAAACAAACAGTCCCCAGGGCTGGGGAGCCCATGGGCAGGAGTCATCATGACTCTTCTCTCCTTCGCCTTTATTCCTCACTCCTTCCATGGACTCACCTGAGGGTGGAGTCAGCTTTATAGGAGTCAGTCTCCAGGCTTCGGCTGCTGACAGGTATTGCTGCAGGAAGCCTGGTGCTGTTTTACTTTACCCACTGATTCTGCTTTATGAGGAAACCAATCCCAGTCACCTGCCACCTCATTTATTCCGTTCCTTTGTTCATTAGAATAAACCCACATTTTGCTGGAGTGGTTGTATATGATATATGAAGATTACCCATGCAGCTTCCACATCAGTTATAAATTGCTCATCTTTCTTGCAGGGCCACCCCTACCCCTGCCTCAAAGTTCTTGTACTCTTACACTTATTTTTCTACCAATCTCTGTGTTTCCTTTTACATGATCATTAACTTGCCCTTTACTCTACCATGGACAGTGTCTCTGAGTATAGTAGCCAGTCAGAAAACCTTTTACATTTATTCCTACCCAAATACCTGTCCAGGCCAGTGTCTCAGGCTTTTCCAAGGCTCTCTATTCAGGAATAAAATATATGATAAAATCTTTATGACTCTTTTCAAGACAGAATTTCAAAAGGTGCCATGAAAAAATATTAAATAAACTCAACTTCATCAATATTAATATCTGCTCTGCTCTTCAAAAAACTATTGAAATAAAAAGTCAATTCAGAGATTGGGCAGATATTCTTTACAATATACACACTTGAAAAAGAACTTGCCTCCAGATTATGTAAATGACTCTTACAACTCAAAAAAAAAGTTTAAAAATCCAATAAAGCAGACAAATCTTTAATTTTCACAAAAGAAGATAGTTTACTGGCTGAGAGGCTTATGAAAACATAATTGAATTATTCATCATTCAGTTCCGTTCAGTCGCTTAGTTGTGTCCGACCCTTTGCAATCCCATGAATTGCAGCATGCCAGGCCTCACTGTCTACCACC
>NW_011491270.1:2270-2569 GCF_000754665.1 Bison bison bison | reverse complement strand
TACAAAAGAAAAGCTTGAAGCAAGCGGTGATTGGTTAATGAGGTTTAAATAAAGAAACCATTTCTATAATGTGAAAGTGCAAGATGAAGCAGCAAGTGCTGATGTAGAAGCTGTAGCAAGTTATTCAGAAGGTCTAGCTAAGACAATAAATGAAGGTGGCTACATAAAGCAACAGAGTTTCAGTGTAGATGAAACGGTCTTATTTTCAGTTCAGTTCAGTTCAGTTCAGTCACTCAGTTGTGTCCGACTCTTTGTGACCCCATGAATCACAGCATGCCAGGCCTCCCTGTCCATCACCA
>NW_011491270.1:1363-2170 GCF_000754665.1 Bison bison bison | reverse complement strand
CTATTTCACACTTTTATATTATTACTATATTTTCTATGGGGATCTGTGATCAATGATCATTGATGTTACTATTATAATTATTTTGGGCTGCTGCCAACCACTCTGATACAAGATGACAAGCTTTATCAGTAAATGTTCTGATAACAGCATTCTGACTGCTCCACCTACAGGCTGATTCTCCATCTCTCCCCCTCTCATTGAGCCTCCCTATTCTCTAAGTTTCAACAATATTGAAGTTAGATCTCAAATAATAAGCCTACAGTCATCACTAATTGTCTAAGCAAAAAGAAGAGTCACACATCTCTCACTTTAAATAAAAATCTAGAAAAGATTAACCTTAGTGAGAGAGGTGTGTAAAAGCCAAGATAGGCTGAAGACAATCCTTTTGTGCCAAAAATAAAAGAAAAGTTCTAGAAGGAAAGTAAAAGTGCTACTCCAGTGAACACATGAATGATGAGAAAGCAAAACAGCCTTATTGCTGATATGGAAAAAGTTTCCATGGACTAGATAGAAGATCAAATCAACTTTGACATTCCTTTAAGCTAAAACCAAATCCAGAGCAAGGCCTTAATTCACTTCAATTTCATCAAGGCTGAGAGAGGTGCTGCTACTGCTAGCTAAGTCACTTCAATTGTGTCCAACTCTGTGCGACCCCATAGATAGCAGCCCACTAGGCTCCCCCATCCCTGGGATTCTCCAGGCAAGAACACTGGAGTGGGTTGCCATTTCCTTCTCCAATGTATGAAAGTGAGAAGTGAAAGTGAAGTCGCTCAGTCGTGTCCGACTCTTACCGACCCCATGGACTGC
>NW_011491270.1:719-1263 GCF_000754665.1 Bison bison bison | reverse complement strand
TTTTGCCTTTTCATACTGTTCATGGGGTTCTCAAGGCAAGAATTCTGAAGTGGTTTGCCATTCCCTTCTCCAGTGGACCACATTCTGTCAGACCTCTCCACTATGACCTGTCCGTCTTGGGTGGCCCCACATGGCATGGCTTAGTTTCATTGAGTTAGACAAGGCTGTGGTCTATTTGATCAGATTGGCTAGTTTTCTGTGATTATGGTTTCAGTGTGTTTGCCCTCTGATACCCTCTTGCAACACAGACTTTATTTTTTTGGGGCTCCAAAATCACTGCAGATGGTGATTGCAGCCATGAAATTAAAGATGCTCATTTACTCCTTGGAAGGATAGTTATGAGCAACCTAGATAGCATATTAAAAAGCAGAGAGAGACATTACTTTGCCAACAAAGGTCTGTCTAGTCAAGGCTATGGTTTTTCCACTGGTCATGTATGAATGTGAGAATTGGACTGTGAAGAAAGCTGAGCACCAAAGAATTGATGCTTTTAAACTGTGGTGTTGAAGAAGACTCTTGAGGGTCCCTTGGACTGCAAGGAGAT
>NW_011491270.1:0-619 GCF_000754665.1 Bison bison bison | reverse complement strand
AGTTATTTAGGACTTTTATAGTTAGAGAGGAGAACTCAATGCCTGGCTTCAAAGCTTCAAAGGACAGACAGGCTGCCCCTCTTGTTAGGGGCTAATGCAGCTGGTGACTTAAGAGCTGAAGTCAGTGATTATTTCCTATCCCCAAACCCTAGGGACCTTAAGAATCATGATAAATATAATCCATCCCAACTTTCAGCAACCACTACCCTCATCAGTCATCAACATCAGTTCAAGACCCAACACCAACAAAAAGATTAGGACAAGCAAATAAAATCAAAACCAAAATGTGTAATAAAGAAGATTGTTGGAAGTTCCTGGCTCAGTGTTTCATATGATGAATACTTTGAAAGAGAATTTACTCCCAATAATTTTTCTCTTTAGAAAGAATTCCAAAAATCCTGTTGAAAACATCTCTAGAGAAGCCATCTGTACAAAATGTTTTATTTGTTTATTTGGTTGGTTGTTTTCTGATTTTGATTTGATGTTGCTCAGGTTTTCCCTGAAAATCAGCTTGGAATCTCTGTGCATTTTTTTTGTCCCTTGTCCAGATGTGATCCAGAGCGGTCCAAGTCACACAAATTTTCCTTGCTTCTGTTCCATGGGATCCTGTAAACAAAGA
>NW_011491269.1:4791-5392 GCF_000754665.1 Bison bison bison | reverse complement strand
ACTTTGGCAAAATTAACAGAATGAGTTCTGATGAATATAAACTTTTGAACAGTTTTATAATATTTACTACAATTAATCAAGCAAGTTTATATAAATGTGTGCTGTCAATGCTTTTAACTGGAAGAATTCCCTCACTCCCACCCCAAAACACTTTCGCAGTGTCTGGAGACATTTTTGTTGTCAGAATTGGGAGGTAGTGGTTGGCTTCTGGCATTAGGGAGTGAAGACCAGGGGTGCTGCTCAACATCCTTCAATGCACAGGACAGCCTCCCATGACAAAGAATGACCTGGCCTCAAATGTCAGGAATACCAAAGTTGAGAAACTCTGTGCAAGAGATGATTCACTAAAATATTTTCTTTTTTCTCCAACAATTTTTTGAGATGTTCCTCAGACGTGGGACATTTTGCATCTCTAAAATTGACATTAGTGTTTCACTGAGGATGCCAGCTGTTTTACTCATGTATGTCTCATCACAGTACAAAGAAAAGATGATTCCTTAGTTGGTCACTTATCTCATTTTCTAGAGCTATCATTTTAACTGCAATTCCTTCATAAAGATTTCTTGCTAAGATACCAGCAGCTGTGATATTTATGGTCAGT
>NW_011491269.1:284-964 GCF_000754665.1 Bison bison bison | reverse complement strand
AATGGCTACCCAGTCCAGTCTTCTTGCCTGGAGAATCCCATGGTACAGAGGAGCCTGGCAGTCTACAGTCCCTTAGGATCGCAAAGAGTCGGACACGACTGACTGACTGATTGACTGACTAAATATCTCTAAGCTCTTATTGAGAGAACCTGTGGCAGTCTGGGAATAAATCTGACGTTTAGGGCAGTGGTTCCCAACTTGGGGTAATCCACCCCCAGGAGACAATGTCTGGCAATGTCTGGAGACGTTGTTGATTCTAACAACTGAGGAGATGCTAGTGTTGCTGCTAAGCATTCTTCACACACAGGGCAGTCCCCATGACAGATGACCCAAATGTCAACAGTGCTGAGGTTGAGAAACCCTGACAGAGAGGAAGAAAATGTTTCCGTCTTCCTGTGTCTCTTGCTAACAGTCAAAGCAAGATTTTGCATAAGCCTCCAGACACCTTTTATTCACATGCTTTCATCTGGGTTCCAGGATCAGTTATGGGCAGGAAGGGTGATATTACCAAGATCAGCTCATTTGGCCCTTAAATATATGCGAATGCCCACTCTACACACTGTGTCCACATGAAGAATAAACACACTTCGTGGAACAGTACTATTTTGTTCTGAGCAAAAAAGGGCAATTTAGGTCTCATTAAGAATCCTGTGAACTGCCAAAGAATAACCACTCTCTGT
>NW_011491269.1:0-184 GCF_000754665.1 Bison bison bison | reverse complement strand
CAAGCTGCAGGGTGCCCTGGAATAAAGCAACGTGCTGCGAACTGTGATGGTAGACCCTGGATCAGTTTGATGCTCCTCACTGATAATAATGGGAAAACCCACTTAAACCAGCTTAAATAATTAGGAATTGTTGAGGCTTGTGTCATCCAAAATTTCACAAGTATGATGGGTTTCATTCAGTGAC
>NW_011491268.1:29185-29622 GCF_000754665.1 Bison bison bison | reverse complement strand
CTCCTGGAGTTATTTCTCCACTGATCTCCAGTAGCATATTGGGCACCTACTGACCTGGGAAGTTCCTCTTTCAGTATCCTATCATTTTACCTTTTCATACTGTTCATGGGGTTCTCAAGGCAAGAATACTGAAGGGGTTTGCCATTCCCTTCTCCAGTGGACCACATTCTGTCAGATCTCTCCATCATGACCCACCCGTCTTGGGTGGCCCCACACAGCATAGCTTAGTTTCATTGAGTTAGACAAGGCTATGGTCTGTGTAATTAGATTGACTAGTTTTCTGTGATTATGGTTTGTGTGTCTGCCCTCTGATGCCTCTTGCCACACCTACCGTCTTACTTGGGTTTCTCTTACCTTGGGTGTGGGGTATCTCTTCACAGCTATTCAAGCAAAGCACTTGGTAGAATATAAAAAGTAAAGCCTTTGGGGTCTAGAAT
>NW_011491268.1:28938-29085 GCF_000754665.1 Bison bison bison | reverse complement strand
CCCCTTGTCCTCCTGCCCCCAATCCCTCCCAGCATCAGAGTCTTTTCCAATGAGTCAACTCTTCGCATGAGGTGGCTGAAGTACTAGAGTTTCAGCTTTAGCATCATTCCTTCCAAAGAAATCCCAGGGCTGATCTCCTTCAGAATG
>NW_011491268.1:28350-28838 GCF_000754665.1 Bison bison bison | reverse complement strand
CACCCGTCTTGGGTGGCCCCACACAGCATAGCTTAGTTTCATTGAGTTAGACAAGGCTATGGTCTGTGTGATTAGATTGACTAGTTTTCTGTGATTATGGTTTGTGTGTCTGCCCTCTGATGCCTCTTGCCACACCTACCGTCTTACTTGGGTTTCTCTTACCTTGGGTGTGGGGTATCTCTTCACAGCTATTCAAGCAAAGCACTTGGTAGAATATAAAAAGTAAAGCCTTTGGGGTCTAGAATCCTTTGTGTAAATGGGTTTTCTCACTGCAGAGTCCAGACCACCCTGATCACTGACCTCAGATCGTGGCTATTTCAGGGCAGGTTCTCAGCAAGACTTCCGAGTGTGTGGATTCTGTGTTCCTGCAAGTGTCTGTGTTTCTGGGATGGGACCGGCAGACAACGGTTGGTGGGAAGCACCGTCTTCAGGGGGTGAGACCTCAGACCGCCCACGGGTGCAGAGGATGCCTCCCTTGGTTGGGTTCA
>NW_011491268.1:23151-26109 GCF_000754665.1 Bison bison bison | reverse complement strand
CAGTGTTCTTGGTAAATCCCATGGACGGAGGAGCCTGGTGGGCTACAGTCCGTGCGGTCACAAAGAGTCAAACTTGACTGAGCGACTTCACTTTTACTTTTCACCTTCATGCATTGGAGAAGGAAATGGCAACCCACTCCAGTGTTCTTGCCTGCAGAATCCCATGAACAGGGGAGCCTGGTGGGCTGCAGTCTATGGGGTCGCACAGCGTCGGACACGACTGAAGCGACTTAGCAGCAGCAGCCTTCTTCATTCTGAGATTAGACCTGACTCAGTATGATCTATTATCTTTTTGATATTGTTAATATTTTATTGATTATTGTTCTATTTTCTCAAGAGACATCATGCTGGCTTTTTTGTTCCTAGGCGAACAAAAATGCCAGTGAACAGGCCATGCCACTAACATAAAAAAGGGCTGTGACTGAACTCTCTTTTCCTAACTTCTGGGATATTTTGAGTAATATTAGCGTTTTTTAATTCTAAAGTATTTGGTAGAGTATAAGGGTAAAGCCTTTTGGGTGAAGAATTCTTTGCGTAAATATGTATAATTACAGATTCTCTCTCGTTTGTGGTTGTAAAATGTTATATTTTCCATTTCTTTGGGTGTCAGCTTTTCAACTGTGTATTTTTACAGATGTGTTCAACCTCGCTACAGTTTCGATGTTATAGGCAGAACATTTTTCATATCCCTCTCTTACGAAATGTTTAATGTTTCCAGAGTCTGTAGTAAGCTCCCGTTTTTTAAAAGATGTTTTATGGGTGTGGATGTGGACCCGTTTCAAAGTCTTTATTGAATTTGTCACAGTGTTGTGTTTTTCTTTTTCTTCCTGGTTTGGTTTTTTTGTCTTGAGGCACGTGGCATCTCGGCTCCCCAACCAGGGTTCGAACTCGCACCCTCCGTACATTGGAAAGTGAAGTCTTAACCACTAGACCACCAGGAAGTTCCCAATTTCCTATTTTTTATCCTTGATATTACTTCTTCATGCCTTCTCTGATTTCACTGATCAATATTATTGGGTTTTTCCCCATGCTGTTGATCTTCAGAGTGCAGTGTTCCAAATTAGGCATTCATTTCCCTCTTGATTAATTGAGTTTTTATTATGTAATTCCCACTGATTCCTGTGGGGTTTTGCCATTCTTTTTCTAATTTCTTAACAGGTTGTTTTGCACAAAGAATTTTTTTTTCAAATATTTTCTGGTTGTTTTTAAAGTACACACGTTATACTCAGCATGGTTTTTTAGGTCATGTCTCTAAAGTCTTGCTGTGTTTTATTTTCATTGTCTTTCAGCTTATAATGTTTCCAAGTGTCTATTATGACCCACGGGTTATGTAAAATTTAATTTCCAGGCACATGAGTATTTTTCGATAATTCTAATATGCCTTTACTACCTGGCTGTGAGCTTTGTACTTGTCCCTAAAAGGTTCCTGTATTTTGTTTCTTTTCTTTATTTAGAAATATTTGAGGTTTTCGTGGTTTATTATAATGACTCTCATGACCACCATCACTCACTCTGAGCTCGTATTCCTTTTCGTTATTTTTGAGAAGATTATCCTTAATATGACAACACACACCCTTGGGTTTTCAAAGTCTAACATTCGTTACTTTTACTTTCTTACCAGAACAACGCAAATACGTTAGAACACGTACATTCACTTACTTACGCACCAGTGTTCTCACGCACTGTAATTCTTCCTACGTCTTAACTCCCTGAAGAGGGTGTGGTTTTATCACACCAGTATTTATTCCCAGCTATCCATGCTCTCAGGCATCTTTACCACTTCCGGAAAAACATTCAACTTCATTCCCTGGTGCTTTTTCATATACTATTTGGGTCACGCCCCTCTGACGTTAGAGCATTTCCTCTGGTGGAAGTCTGTGGGTGGCGTATTTTGTCATTTTTTCTGTCCTGAAAAGTGTGTCGCTTTGAGCCCCCTGGGATTTTCTTGACAGATGGCATATTTCCCTCTCTTGTTCAAAAGGACCATTCTGCACAGAAGGCAGACTTCCCGGGACTAAAGGGACAGACCTCGCGAAGAGAAACCAAGCACGTGTCCTGGGGCTTGCTGTGTGTCTTATGGGCTTCCCTGGTGGCTCAACTGGTAAAGAATCTATCTGCCCACAATGGCAGGCAGGAGACTCGGGTTCAATCCCTGGGTCAGGAAGATCCCCTGGAGGAGGAAATGACAACCCACTGCAGGATTCTCACCTGGAGAATCCCATGAACAGAGGAGCCTGGCGGGCCACAGTCCTTGGGGTCGAAGAGAGTCGGACACGACTAAGCGACCAAACACTTATGTTCTGTGGGTGTGGATCACAGCAGAAACTCATCTCGAAGGTGAGCACAACCAGGATATCCTGGTAGTAAGAGGGAGGGAGAGAAAAAACTCAAAGAGAGAGAGTGAGGTGGACACTAGACAGATAGAGAGACAGAGAGGGGAGAGAGAGAGAGACGACCAAGGCATCTCTGGTTCACAGATAACACTTCCCTGTTAGCATCCCCTGGCCAAAATTTACAGCTAGCGTGCAGTTAGACCTCGCTTCTGAGACTCAGAAGCTGTTACTACAGCCTTGGAAAGCAGGCAGATCCCTGCGCATGCACAGGGGGGCTTGCTGTAAGAGCAGAAACTGAAGAGGGTGCTCACAGACACCCCAAGACCCCAGAGTCAGACCATAAAGAAGGCTGAGCACCAAAGAATTGATACTTTTGAACTGTGGTGCTGGAGAAGATCTTGAGAGTCCCTTGCACTGCAAGGAGATCCAACTAGTTCATCCTAAAGGAAATCAACTCTGAATACTCACTGAAAGGACTGGTAGATGCTGAAGCTGAAAACCCAACGCATTGGCAATGTGATGCAAAGAAGTGACTCATTGGAAAAGACTCTGATGTTGGGAAAGATTGAAGGTGGGAGGAGAAGGGGACGACAGAGGATGAGATGGTTGGATGGCATCACCGACT
>NW_011491268.1:13503-21643 GCF_000754665.1 Bison bison bison | reverse complement strand
ATCACTGACTCAACGGACGTGGGTTTGGGTGGGACTCCGGGAGTTGGTGATGGACTAGGGAGGCCTGGTGTGCGCAGTCCTGGGGTCGCAGAGAGTCAGACACGACTGAGCAGCTAACACGCACACAGAGGATGCAGGCAGTGCGGCCGTTCCACCAGAACTGACCCTGAGACTTAGTGTCAGGAAGCCGTCGCCACTGACCGAAAATAATGAGTTCTCGGAAACCGATCCCGTCTGGAATGTCCTGGGACGACTGACAAGACCTGAGGACCACGGATCACGAAATAATTGCTTACGAGAGCAGGTTCCGACGTCCAAAACTATGCCAACTACGGCAGTGTTTGGAATTCCCAAAATACAAATCAGAAAGACTTCAAAGAAAGCCCGTCTACCCACCGACAACTAGAACAGTGCTAATTAGCAACAATGCTCTTTAATCTATAAATAATAAAGTGATCCCAGAGGTCCCCAGAGAGGTGTAAAAAGAAAAAAAGAAAAAAAAATCACGCACACAAATGATTTCACAGACTGAGGTCAATGCTTGACACCAACTTTGGCCAGTCCCTTGGAAATCCTGTCTGGCATTCAGTGAGAGAGACCCTTTTCAAAGGCAAAGGAAGCTTCCCCAAATCAAGGTCTATTTGAACGAGATCGCCTTCAGTTATGGGACTTTCCTGGCGGCTGGGATGGTAAAGAATCTGCCTGCAGTGCAGGAGACATGGGTTCAATCCCTGGGTCGGGAAGATCCCCTGGAGGAGGGCATGGCCACCCGCTCCAGTATTCTTGCCTGGAGAATCCCATGGACAGAGGAGCCTGGTGGGCTGCAGTACGTGGGGTCGCAAAGTATCAGACAGGACTGAGCGACTGAGCGATAACAACAATAAAATAAAAAGTTTTTAAAAGAGAAACAAACAAGAACAGATACATGTCTGTGTAACAGAATCACTTTACTGTACACTTGATACTAATACGACATTGTAAATCAACTCTGTCGCTGTTGTCCAGTCGCTAAGTTGTATCTGACTCTTTGTGACCCCATAGACTGCTCTGCGTACTAAGTCCATTCAGTCGTGTCTGACTCTTTGCGACCCCATGGACTGTAGCCCACCAGGCTCCTCTATCCATGGGATTCTCCAGACAAGGATATTGGAGTGGGTTGCCGTCCCTTCTTCCACCATGGACTGCTATACTCCAGTGTAAAATAAAAAGTTAAAAAAAAGAATAAAGATGAAAAATAAAGAAGGCCATAGTGGCCCATGTCGCAGATTCTGTAAAGCTCTCAGCAGGGGTGTTGTTAGGAAAGCAAGACTGGGTCAGGCCACAGAGGTCCAGGAACGCTTCACCCCATGAACCGCAGCACGCCAGGCCTCCCTGTCCATCACCAGCTCCCGGAGTTCACCCAAACCCATGTCCACTGAGTCGATGACGCCATCCAACCATCTCATCCTCTGTCGTCCCCTTCTCCTCCTGCCCTCAATCTTTCCCAGCATCAGGGTCTTTTCCAGTGAGTCAGCTCTTCGCATCAGTTGGCCAAAGGATTGGAGCTTCAGCGTCAGCTTCAGTCCTTCCAATGAATATTCAGGACTGATCTCCTTTAGGATGGACTGGTTGGATCTCCTTGTACTCCAAGGAACTCTCAAGAGTCTTTTCCAGCACCACAGTTCAAAAGCATCAATTCTTCGGCGCTCAGCTTTCTTTAAATGTTTTCCGTGTGGGTAATTTCTGGAAAGTTCCTGGCTGTAGGAATGACTATACTGTGCAAAGTCATGCAAGGTCCCATCTGGCCTCACAGACCCGAGGGCTCTTTGGGAGACTAAAGATTCTTGACTTTGATTCCTTTGCCCTCCAACTGTGTCATCGAGGCTCCAGGGAGAGGAGAGGTGGGAGACGATTTGACAGTCAAGAGTGGGGAGGTGACAGTGATGTTGTAGGGAGATTAGTGCCTGGGGGAGGGGGCTGGAGTAGGAGAAACTGGAGGGAAGGCCCTCAGTAAGGGGCCGCTGGTCCAGCCAGGAGGTGCTCAAGGCCAGGAAACTGTGCTTGCTTGGCCTGAGCAGCCGCCACCAACGTAAAGAAAACACATCCCAGGGGTCTTTGAAAGCTGCTTGCTCGCTGCCTCCCAGGGAATCAGAGTGTTTATTTTACAAACACAAAGTGTAAGGACGTTCATTCAGAAGCCATTCTGCAAAGCACCGTAAGTGAAGCTGAAGGGCAGATGGCAGTTCAGTTGAAATGTTTCTAGGTACCAGGTAAGCTGTTAGGTTGCTGGAGCCTGGGGATGCATTGGACACAAGATAGGTGGATAGATGGATAGATACGTAGATAGATGATAAAGAGAGATAGATGGATTGATTGTTGATGAACATAGATGATAAAGATAGGCAAATACATAGATGATAGAGAGAGATGATAAAGACAGATAAATAAATAGCTTGATAGATGATAGAGACAGATGATAAAGATTGATTGCTTGACTGGTAGATGATATTGATATTATCAATACAGATATAGATGGATAGATACTCTAGTACTAGGATTTAACAGATATAGATAGATTGATAGATGATAAAAATAGATTGATAGATGATATAGATAGATGATAAAGATGATGGATTGATTGCTAGATGATACTGATAGATAAATACAGAGATAGATAGATAAATGAACAGATATTCTAGCACTGGGATTTAACAGAATATTACAGAAACAAAACAGTAAGTAAGTAAGTAAGTGTTAGCCGCTCAGTCGTGCCCAACTCTTTGGGACCCCATGGACTGCAGCCCACCAGGCTCCTCTGTCCATGAGATTTTCCAGGCAAGGATACTGGAGTGGGTTGCCATTTCCTTCTCCAGGGGATCTTCCCAACCCAGGGATCGAACCCAGGTCTCTTGCACTGCAGGCAGATTCTTTACCGACTGAGCTACAAGGACTTGAGTGAGATGACTGTCTATTTCTCTCTGATGTGACAGGAGGCCAGAGTGAACCGTTCAGGGGTGCTATGGAGATCCAGGATTTCAGGCATCCTCCACGTTACGGCTCCATCATCCTCAGTGTGTGACTTCCTACTCATGGTCCAATGTAGCTACATGGACTCCAGCCCTCATGCCTGCATTCCAATCAACAGGAAGAGAGGAGAGAACAGCTCACACTTACTCTTCAGAAAGTCTCTTGAGAGTTCCTTGGACAGCAAGGAGATTAGACCAGTCGATCCTAAAGGAGATCATTCCTGAATAATCACTGAAAGGACTGTTGCTGAAGCTGAAGCTCCAATACTTTGGCCACCTGATGGGAAGAGATGACTCAGTGGAAAAGACCCTGATGCTGGGAAAGATTGAGGGTGGGAGGAGAAGGGGATGACAGAGGATGAGATGGCTGG
The DNA here is from genome assembly GCF_000754665.1 of Bison bison bison. NCBI lineage: Eukaryota > Metazoa > Chordata > Mammalia > Artiodactyla > Bovidae > Bison > Bison bison. The sequence goes on along the minus strand of NW_011491268.1, from coordinate 18,267 downwards.
GTGGCATCACCGACTCAATGGACATGAGTTTGAGCAATCCCAGGAGATGATGAAGGACAGGGAGGCCTGGTGTGCTGCAGTCCATGGGGTTGCAAAGAGCCAGACATGACTGAGTGACTGACACTTTCACTTTCACTCATAACGTAGAGTTCACCATGTTAACCAGAGTGGACAAGTCAGGGCCATTTAGTGCATTAGCAATTTTTTGCAAACAGCACCTCTGTCTCGTTTCAGAACCTTCTCACGCCCTCAGAAGGAGACTCGGACCCCATGAGCTCTCACGCCACCTCCCCCAGCCCCCTCACCATGAGCCCAATTTCTGTCTGTGCATTGGCCTGTTCTTGACATTTCCTATCGATGTCATCACACACTGCATGTGTTCTTCTGTGTCTGCTTCTTACACTCTTTCTGCTGTCAGCTTTTCAAATCACAGGAAACCAACACTCCATTCTCAGAAGATTCTAGAAGGTTCTAGGTTTGCAAAATGGAGAGGTGGTCCCCAATCTGGATGGGGGTATTCCACGTCCGATCCAGGGAGCAAGGCATCTCATCACCTTTGAAAAATAAGTGTTTGTGCTTTCCCCATGATTATGCTTTTTTTTTTTTTTCCAGTTAAATGATCCCCATCCCATGATATCATTTGCTAAGTTCCTTCAGTCATGTCTGACTCTTTGCGACCCCATGGACTGTAGCCCACCAGGCACCTCTGTCCATGGGATTGTCCAGGCAAGAATACTGGAGTGGGCTGCCATTTCCTGCTCCAGGAGATCCTCCAGACTCAGAGATTGAACCCATGCCTCCTACATCTCCTGCACTGCAGGCGGATTCTTTACTGCTAAGCCATTGGGGAAGTCCTGTTAAATGGAAACAATTTCGAATCACTTCTGACAGTATTCTGTGAAAGTAACCACTTGTCTTTTTTTAAATCATTGCACTTATTTTTCTGATTGATTCATTTCCAAATGTCGCTGGACCGGCTTGAACCTCTTTGAATAAACCGATTGTGTCTCTGTATATATTTCTTTTAATAAGATCAATATTTTTTAAAGATTTTTTTTAATGTGGACCATTTTCAAAGTCTTTATTGTATTTGTTACAATGCTGCTTCTGTTTTATGCTCTTAGTTCTTTTGCCCATAAGGCATGTGGGATCTCAGCTCCCCAACCAGGGATCAAACCCACAGCCCCTGCATTGGAAGGTGAAGTCTTCACCACTGAATCACCAGGAAAGTCCCAAGTTCAATATTTTTAGGTTGAGAAACTCTAGAAAGTTCATAAATAAGCCAAGACATTTTGCTGTGCAAGCCACTTGTGGTGATTGGCTCCACTCCACACTAGTTCATCATTATTATTTTTTTTCATCAACATCAGTTCATTTTTTCCCACCCAATACTGCTGGTTTGCTCAGCAGACAGGTTCAGCATCTTAGAAATCACTGGTTGCGAATTCACCCAGCTGGACACAGAGCAGTGCTGCTTCCAGGGTGACCAGCCAGCCCCGCCCACCATGTGGTCCAGGGATTTCAAAAAGGCTGAAAGTGTTGGTCACTCAGTCATGTCTGACTCTTTGCAACCCCATGGGCTGGAGCCCACCAGGTTCTTCTGTCCTTGAAATTCTCCAGGCAAGAATTCTGGAGTGGGTTGCCATTCCTTCCTCCAGGGATCCAGGGATTGAAACTGGATCTCCCACATTACAGACAGATTCTCTGCCATCTGGGCCACCAGGGAGCCATCCGGGAAGCGCAATGGCTCTGAAAGCTCAGTCCAGGCATAAGGCAGCATCTTTACTGGAAGGGCTCAAGATATGCAGAAAGCAGAGAGAATCCCACGGAGGAGCCCAAGGTGGGATTTTGAATAGTCTAAGCGAAAACTGGGAAAGGAGTACATCAAGGCTGTATATTGTCACCCTGCTTATTTAACATCTATGCACAGTACATCATGCGAAATGCCAGGCTGGATGAAGCACAAGCTGGAATCAAGATTGCCGGGAGAAATATCAATAACCTCAGATATGCAGATGACACCACCCTTATGGCAGAAAGTGAAGAAGAACTAAAGGGCCTCGTGATGAAAGTGAAAGAGGGGAGTGAAAAAGCTGGCTTATAACTCAACATTCAGAAAACTAGATCATGGCATCTGGTCCCATCACTTCATGGCAAATAGATGGGGAAGCAATGGAAACAGTGACAGACTTTATTCTCTTGGGCTCCAAAATCACTGCAGATGGTGACTGCAGCCATGAAATTAAGATACTTGCTCCTTGGAAGAAAAGCTATAACAAACGTAGACAGCATATTTAAAAGCAGAGACATTACTTTGCCAGCAAATGTCCATCTAGTCAAAGCTACGGTTTTGCCAGTGGTCATTATGGATGTGAGAGTTGGACCATAAAGAAATCTGAGTGTCAAAGAATTGATGCTTTTGAACTGTGGTGCTGGAGAAGACTCTTGAGAGTCCCTTGGATTGCAAGGAGATCCAACCAGTCCATCCTAAAGGAAATCAGTCCTGAATATACATTGAAGGGACTGATGCTGAAGCTGAAGATCCAATCATTTGGCCACCTGATGTGAAGAGCTGACTCATGTGAAAAGACCCTGATGCTGGGAAAGATCGAAGGTGGGAGAAGGGGACGACAGAGGATGAGATGGTTGGATGGCATCACTGACTCAAATGGACATGAATTTGGACAAGCTCTGGGAGTTGGTGATGGACAGGGAAGCCTGGAGTACTGCAGTCCATGGGGTCGCAAAGAGTCGGAACTGAGCTAAACTGAAGCCCACTGGAAGCTTCGAGTGCTCTTTCTTGTGTCAGGCCCGCAGGGTCACTTTGGGAGTATCCTGAGACTTCACAGACAGGCCTCCACACAGCCAACGCCCTCCCCCTGCCCCCTCTTCCTTCTCAGGCAGGGGAGGGGGACCCATGTGGGCAGAGTCCGTTCCGGCCCCCAGCAATTTCAGGGTGAGTAATTTCCGAGCACGCAATTATAAGTGACTCCAAGACCAAGTGGTCCCTGAAGCACTATGGAGATGCCTGGATCCCGCCCGTAATTGCATCCAGATCTTAACCTCGGTGTGGCCTGTGTCCTGGCTGTAACCCGGGGCCCCCCGCTCCATGCTCCGACATATGGGAGGATTTTGAAAGTTGATTGCTGCTAGCTGATGAAGGAGAGTTATGCAGCATTTCAGGAAGGCCCTCACAGCTGCTCCGAGAGAGCATCCCTGCCCGATCAAGCTCAGACTTGTCCCTCGGAAGGAAAGTGACGCCCCTCGGGGCGTAGTGGAGGCAAGAGCTGGAGTGGGGTAAGGGTGACATGCAGTTAGCCAAAAAAAAATTCTTACTGTTTCCAAAAGGTGGGAGCAAGAAGGGGAGATAGAGGGGGTGGAAGAGATGGAGGAGGAAATGGAGGAGGAGAAGGAGGAGAGGATGGAGCAGAAGATGGAGGAGGAAATGGAGGAGGAGAAGGAGGAGATGAGGGAGGAGATGAGGGAGGAGATGGAGCAGAAGATGGAGGAGGAGATGGAGGAGGGGAAGGAGGAGATGGGGGAGGAGATGGCAGAGGAGAGGATGGAGGAGGAGAAGGGGAGATGGAGGAGGAGACTGAGGTGACGTGAAGGAAGATGGCTGATGGGGAAGCAGTGCCTGCTTGCCCCTCTGCACTCCTTGCCTTGTGGCTCCATTACGCCACCACCTCCCTTCGTCCCCTCTTGGTTTCTCCTCTGTGCCCCTGTCTGTGACCAATCTCCCCCTCTTACAAGGACCCCAATCATATGGAATTAGAACCCACCCCCATGACCCCATTCTGCATCAGTCATCTTTACAGAGACTCCCCATCTCCAAATACAGTCCCATTCTCACGTTCTGGGGATGAGGGCTTCTTCATATGCATGTGATCCACTCCCTGGAGGGTGTGCAGGGGACAGACACTGGCGGCTACATGAGAAATCTCCCTGAGTTCATCGACGATGGAGGGAGTTCCAAGTGTGAACACCTATATGGGGACAAGGAGCTTTGCTGGGAGAATCATATGGGCCACAGACTAGCTGTCGGAGTTTGAAGATCCCACACCAGTGGGTTGAGGGTCTTGTAGAAGGAAACAGATCTGGACTGTTCTCAAAGTGAGAAAAGACACAGCCCTTCTTTGGGCTTTTTTTTCCTATTCTTTTTTTCTTTTTTTTAATTTCCTATGCTCTGTAGGCAAAGAGCTGGCTAATTGGAAAAGACCCTGATGCTGGGAAAGATTGAGGGCAGGAGGAGAAGTGGATGGAAGAGGATGAGATGGTTGGATGGCATCGCTGACTTGATGGACATGAGTTTGAGCAAACTCTGGGAGATGGTGAAGGACAGGGAAGCCTGGTGCGCTGCAGTCCATGGGGTCGCAAAAAGTCAGACATGACTGAGTGACTGAACAACAACAACGCCAAATCAGAAGGCTGTTTGCAGAGAACTGAGATCCTTCCCGATTTTTCAGACCTGGACAAAAACACTCACTTTTTCTTAACGCTGTATTTAATTTTAATATTTTGTATGGTAAAATGCACCACACAGTTATATTCTGTAAAATAGCCTCAGATATGCAGATGACACCACCCTTAGGCAGAAAGTGAAGAGGAACTAAAAAGCCTCTTGATGAAAGTGAAAGTGGAGAGTGAAAAAGTTGGCTTAAAGCTCAACATTCAGAAAACGAAGATCATGGCATCTGGTCCCATCACTTCATGGCAAATAGATGGGGAAACAGTGGAAACAGTGTCAGACTTTATTTTTCTGGG
>NW_011491268.1:13095-13354 GCF_000754665.1 Bison bison bison | reverse complement strand
AGCCATGAAATTATAACAGCGCTTACTCCTTGGAAGGAAAGTTATGACCAACCTAGATAGCATATTCAAAAGCAGAGACGTTACTTTGCCAACAAAGGTTCGTCTCATCAAGGCTATGGTTTTTCCTGTGGTCATGTATGGATGTGAGAGTTGGACTGTGAAGAAGGCTGAGCGCCGAAGAATTGATGCTTTTGAACTGTGGTGTTGGAGAAGACTCTGGAGAGTCCCTTGGACTGCAAGGAGATCCAACCAGTCCATT
>NW_011491268.1:8193-12995 GCF_000754665.1 Bison bison bison | reverse complement strand
AGTGAACTCTGGGAGTTGGTGATAGACAGCGAGGCCTGGCATGCTGCGATTCATGGGGTCGTAAAGAGTCGGACACGACTGAGCGACTGATCTGATCTGATCTGATATAAAATGTATCGTAAAATGTAGCACTGAAAGTGTTTTTAACTGTATAATTTAGCTGTGTGTTAACATTCACGCTGTTGTATAACCTTCCCCACCATCTGTCTCCAGAAATTTCTCATCTTCCCAAAATGAAACTCGGTCCCCATTAAGTACTATTTCTTCAGGCCTCTCCCCTGTTCCAGATGGTCACTCTTCTAGTTTTTATCTCTATGAAACTTAAGACTCCTGGGGACCTCTTGTAAGTGAAGTGAAAGTGAAGTCGCTCAGTCGTGTCCGACTCTTTGCGACCTATGGACTATAGCCCACGAAACTCCTCCGCCCATGGGATTCTCCAGGCAAGAATACTGGAGTGGGTTGCCATTGCCTTCACTTGTAAGTGAAACCCTGTACTTGTTGTCCTTTTGCATGTCTGACATTTCATTCAGCATCATGTCCTCAAGGTACATCCACATGGTATGCACGCATGCTTAGTCGCTTCAGTCACGTCCGAGTCTTTGGGACCCTAAGGGTTGTACCCCGCCAGGCTCCTCTATCCACAGGATTCTCCCGGCAAGAATACTGGAGTGGGTTGCCATGCCCTCCTGCAGGGGACCTTCCCTACCCAGGGATCGAACATGCATCTCTTAAGTCTCCTGTATTGGCAGGCGGGTTCTTTACCACTCTTGTCGCGTGGAAAGAGTCTGTACTCCAATAATTAAATTAGAAAACAAAAAAACCAAAACCAACATAGGAATTACCTGGCAGTCCACGGGTTCAGACACTGAACTTTCATGTCAGTCTGTCCTTCTGTGAAGAAGATCCACAAACAACTCAGAAGCATGTGAAAAGATGCTGAACATCGATCGATTCACGTTGATGCATGGCACAAAGCAACACAATACTGCGAAGCCATTATCCTCCAATTAGAAACCAATAGTTTTCTCAAAAGGTGCTCCTCATCATCAGTTATTAAAGAAATGCAAGTCAAAACTGCAGTGAGATACCACGTCACATCCATTCGGGATGGCTATTGCCCAAAATCAAAATCAAACAAAAAGGGTTCTCCACGCTGAGAGCATGGAGCAAGGGGCACCTTTGTGCACTGCTGGTGGGAATGTGACACGGAGCAGCCCCTGTGAGAGACAGGGGGACTGTCCTCAGAATCGTTTCTGTCCACAGAATGATCATATGATCCAGAAACTGTCTTTCTGGGCATTCGACTTCTAAGCGGGGACTTGGACATTCATTTGTGCACCTGTGGTCCCAGCAGCATTATTCACAAGAGCCAAGAGTTAAATGCAACCCAAGTGCCCACTGATGGGTGGCTGGCTGGGTGTGTGGAGGGATGGATGGATGGATACATGATGGATGACAGATGAATGGATAATGGATGATGGATGGATGGTTGGGTAGATGCATGGATGGATGGATGGAAGGATGTGTGGATGGGGATGAGGATGGATAAATGGATGGATGGATGGAAGGTTGGGTGGATGGATAGATGGATGGCTAATGGATGTATGATGGATGGATAGATGATGGATGGATGGATGATGATGGATGATGGATAGATAATGGATGCGAGATGGATGGACAGATGATGGATGGATGGTTGCGTATACATGGATGGATGGATGGATGGATGGATAGATGATGGATGGATGGTTGGGTAGATGTGTGTATACATGGATGGATGGATAGATGGATGGATAGATGATGGATGGATGGTTGGGTAGATGTGTGTATACATGGATGGATGGATAGATGGATGGATAGATGATGGATGGATGGTTGGGTAGATGTGTGTATACATGGATGGATGGATAGATGGATGGATAGATGATGGATGGATGGTTGGGTAGATGTGTGTATACATGGATGGATGGATAGATGGATGGATAGATGATGGATGGATGGTTGGGTAGATGTGTGTATACATGGATGGATGGATAGATGGATGGATAGATGATGGATGGATGGTTGGGTAGATGTGTGTATACATGGATGGATGGATAGATGGATGGATAGATGATGGATGGATGGTTGGGTAGATGTGTGTATACATGGATGGATGGATGGATGGATGGACAGATGATGGATGGATGGTTGGGTAGATGTGTGTATACATGGATGGATGGATGGGTGGATGGATATAACAGTGTGGTCCATGCACACAGTAGAATATCATTCAGCCTGAAAAAGGAAGGGATCTCTGACACCTACTACTTCATGGATGCCTAGAGGAGGACATAGCAACCCACTCCAGTATTCTTACCTGGAAAATTTCATAGATAGAGAAGCCCGGCGGGCTACAGTCCATGGGATTGCAAAGAGTTGGCCACGACTGAAGTGACTTAGCATGCATATCATTGGAGTATAATAGTTCCACAATGTTCTATTGGTTTCTTCTGCACAGCAACATGAGAATCAGACATATGTATACACAAATCACCCTCCTCTCGAGCTTCCGACCTACTCATCGACTGAGCAAGCTTTTGGTTAAGACACAAGAATATAGCTTGCAAAAAAAGCCTAGTATGCCAGCATCAGTGTGGCTTTGCGTCAGAGAACCAGAAATATGAATTATCAATTTAAGCTGGCCAGTAATAAGACCTTGCAATCGCCACTCATGAGTAGAAATATGAAGACCCCTCCTCAACACTCTCATCTGACACTGAAGGTTCTGGGGGGAAAAATGTCTTAATTTCCTTGAATGCTGTACATGGACACTTACAAAGAAAAGAGAAATTTTATTTATGATGACATTTATTGAGTCATCACTGAGCTATGACCTAAGGACCATGTATCTTGAGTCCTCTTTGATGGCGGAGGAGCATGGACCATACTCCCACTTTCCAGAGAGACACGGGAGACACGAAAAGCTCTGATGACTGATCCCCACTGTAAAGTGTCAAGCCGATACTGGAAAAGTGAAAGTGCTGATCGCTCAGTCGTGTCCGACTCTTTGCAGCCTCACGGAGTGTAGCCCCATCAGGCTCCTCCATCCATGGGATTGTCCAGGCAAGAACACTGGAGTGGGTTGCCATGCCCTCCTCCAGGGGGGTCTTCCTGACCCAGGGATCGAACCCGGGTCTCCTGCATTGGCAGGCAGTCTTTCCCAGTGCGCCACGAGGGACTGGATCCTAGGGAATTTCCCTCGATGGACATTATTTTTCTCTCAGTGCACCCAAAATGGTCTCCGTCCTGAACTTATCTGAAAGAAAATGTCACAGTCACAGCTACGGAGAAAAGATAACGCTTGTCTTTCTATGGAAGGACTAATATTTATATAGCCCTTTCATGTTAAAATTTCAGCTCAGTCCCCAGACAATGGTGAGACATTTCAGAGAAGCACGCCGGCATTTTAAGGAAGAGGCTCGGGAACTTCAGAGGCATTGAAGGGACTGCCCAAGGCGATTTGGAGGGTGAGTTGTAAAGCTCGGCAGACTCTCAAGTTCTAAGTCTAAAAATCGAGCATTATTGAGTCATTCTGTTCTCTACACCCGACCTCTTATCTGTTCCTCCTCCATAAAAACCACTGTGATTCAGAGCGACACTATTGTCCTTAGGAATCAGTGGCTCAGCAGTAAGGAATCCGCCTGCCAATGCAGAAGATGCAGGTTCCACCCCTTGGTCGGGAAGATCCCCTGGGTCGGGAAGATCCCCTGGAGAAGGGAATGGCCACCCACACCAGTTATTTTGGCCTGGGAAATCCCATGGGCAGAGGAACCTGGCAGGTTACAGTTCATGGAATTGCAAAAGGGTCAGACAGGATTAAACGACACATTGTCCTCACAATTTTACAAAAATGACAGATGCCACCTGACACATTGACGGGCTCTTTGCTGAGTCCTGCAAGAGGGTGAGAGGGTGATGGTTGGAGTCCCTGTGTGTTTCGGCATCACAAACACCATGACTATTCATCAGGGCTCATGGATCCGGAGAGCTTTGGCAAAGCATCCCTGTGTGCTCATTCCTCATCATCCGTGAAGCAAAACGGACTTTTCAAGCCACGTTTTATTAGTGTGTTTACTCAAACAGTAAATGGCAACCCACTCCAGTATTCTTGCCTGGAGAATCCCATGGACGGAGGAGCCTGGTGGGCTACAGTCCACGGGGTCGCAAAGAGTTGGACACGACTGAGCGACTTCACTTTCACTTTACTCAAACCGAGGTTAAGCCCCAAATGGAAGTGCTTGGAAAATGCTTCCAAGTGTTGTAGCATTCTCAGTGTTGCAAGCATTATGCCAAGCCAGATATAGACAGTGTTTTCTCCAAAGTCCTTCTTGACCTGGAAGTTGAGGAGAACCAAGTGGACAACTAGGAACTTTGTGTGGGTTGTTGTCATTCAGTCACTCAGTCGTGTCCGACTCTTTGCGACCCCATGGACTGCAGCACGCAGGCCTCCCTGTCCATCACCAGCTCCCGGAGTTCACTCAGACTCACGTCCATCGAGTCAGTGATGCCATCCAGCCATCTCATCCTCTGTCGTCCCCTTCTCCTCCCGCCTTCAATCTTTCCCAGCATCAGGGTCTTTTCCAATGAGTCAGTTCTTCACATCAGCTGGCCAAAGCTGAAGCTCAGGCTTGAGCATCAGTCCTTCCAATAAATAGTCAGGGTTGATTTCCTTTAGGATTGACTTGTTTGATCTCCTTGCAGTCCAAGGAACTCGCAAGAGTCTTCTCCAACACCTCACTTCAAAAGCAGCAATTCTTTGG
>NW_011491268.1:3155-7688 GCF_000754665.1 Bison bison bison | reverse complement strand
GGTTCGATCAATCGCCTGGGTCGGGAAGATCCCCTGGAGGAGGGCATCGCAACCCACTCCAGTATTCTTGCCTGGAGAATCCCATGGACAGAGGAGCCTGGCAGGCTACAGTCCAGGGGGTCGCAAAGAGTCGGACACGACTGAGCAACTTTACTTACTTACTCCAGTCCCAACCCACTGAAAGGCATGGCAACCCACTCCAGTATTCCTGCCTGGAGAATCCCCTGGACAGAGGAGCCTGGCAGGCTACAGTCCATAGGGTCACTGACTCTGTCAGCATGCATGTGGGATCTAGTGTTCTGCTGCTGCTGCTGCTGCTGCTAAGTCGCTTCAGTCGTGTCTGACTCTGCTAGTGTTCTGACCAGGTATCAAATTCGGGCTCCCTAAGACACTGGGAGCGAAATGTCTTAGCCACTGGACCCCCAGAGAAGTTCCTGCAAAGCCGAAGTTTAAGAGAAAACAATAATAATTTCCCAGAAAGCGAACAGAGGGTGCAAAGTTCTGGAATGAGAACCACCCTTCCATCTTCCTGGAGAGCACGTCTGTGCACTGCGGTACCGGAGCAACCCCCATCTTTGTGGTCAGCTGCTTGCAGGAAGCCTGCCTCCCTGAATGGCAAGGGAAGAGCAAATCTGGCTTCACATCGGAATCTGTTTCTTTTTCCTTCAGCCTTTACATTCTACTGCTTTTGTATCTTTGTTGTAAGATAAGAATGTTGCCTGTAGCCTGAAATATACAGAACAGCCCATTCTCAAGGCTCTGATCATTAAGGTGTAACAAGTTTCCCTTCATATAGGGATAAGAGGTTGCAGGACAAAGAGTAACATGTGTCTCATTGGAGGTTTGCAGGAACGTCTTGACCTGACCTAGGTGGACAGTTGCAAGAACCAAGGATTCCAGCCCCAAAGTGTTTGCAACAATAGTCATACCGTCGCCCCTTTTTTGTATCGAAGAAGCCTGAATTCAGTCTTGGGGAAGATGATTCTTTGGGACGCTAGTCCACCATCTTCTCGGCCTGCTCAGGTTCTGAACAAAGGGCTCTATTCCTTGCCCCAACAACTTGTCTCTCAGTTTTTACTGACCTATTGTGTGGTGAGCTGCAAAGGCTTGGACTCAGTAACACCTGTTTCTATCATAAATTAGCATGTTAATTGCATGCGCCGGGCTGTCTATTTGCGAGGTGTGGGAGTGAAGGCCTCCGGCAGGGATTTCCAGAGATCCTGCTGCTGGTTTGCTTAGGAAAAGTGTTTCACAGCCCTTCTTAATGTGATCCTAAAAGTAAGTGACAGACGTTTTAACATCTGCACAGCTGCAGACGTGTGTGGAGCATGGCTTCCTTTGCTGGCGAGGGCGAGATTCATTTTTGACACGGCCACGGTTGCCTCAACACCACCCATCAGGCACCCCATTGGAGTAGCCTGACCACTTTGCTACTTTTTATTGCCTGTTTTTTTTTTTTTTTTAAATAAACCTCTGCTGGAAAATAGACTCAGACATTCTCTGTCACAGACTGAATCTGTTCCCAATTTCTTGTCCAAACAACGAAAAATATACAAGCGCATTTTCCCCGGGACCCCTTCTGACCTTTTCAGAGGGAAACGGCACCCGGCACAGAGCTTGATGCTTTCTGGACGTTTGATCTGAAGTGGAAGCCACCTGTTTCCACAACTCATCGGCTAACATTTGACTACGCTCCCCAAAGTGGGGCTTTGCAAAACTGACATCCCAGAAGCCTGTAGATCTAAGCTTAGGAAAACAGACACAGATTTTTTGAAGGGTTTAAATGACTTCTGCTAATTTGATGGTGTTGACTATGGAGATAATCGGTACCAAAGTGAAATGGGCGGTTATATCTTTAGACATATTCCCCAGGTCCTTAGAAGTAGAAATTCTCTGTGTGTGTGTTTAGAGAGAAAGAGAGGGGACGATACAGTAGATCCATAGACAGAAATTAGATGAAATAGATGATAGTTAGATAAATTCAGATGATTAGTTGATAGAACATGATAGATAGATAGGTGATGGACACACAGTATAGATACATGGATAAATACATGATACACAGATGATATGAAACATAAATGATGGATAATAGTGAGATAGAAGATAGATGACAGATAGGTTGATGCAGGATAGATATGAAAGATATATTGACCATAATACGATAGAAAGATAAACGACTGATGATCAATCAATTGATAGATGTTTGATACATAGCTAGACGGGAAGAGAGAAAGCTAGCTAGCTAGCTAGATGATGTCCCCATGGATGGTAGCCCACCAGGCTCCTCTGTCCATGGGATTCTCCAGATAAAAATACTGGGGTGGGTAGCCATTCCCTTCTCCAGGGGATCTTCCCAAACCTACAGGAGGCGGGCAGAGCAACCCTCTCTAGTGTTCTTGGCTGGAGAATCCCATGGACAGAGGAGCCTGGTGGGCTACATTCTGTAGGGTCGCTGAGACTCGGACACGACTGAGTGGCTAATACTTTCTACTTTCCACCTAGTAGAGCTGACCGTACCTGGGTCAGGCTTGGGGGGTGGGAGGGGCATTGGTTCCTCTCCATCTCAGGATGCCTATGGCCAGCACATCTTGCAACTGATGAACAAACCTAGGAAAAAATGACAGCAAATAACGCCCAGCCATAGCGTGGTGTGAATCCCCAGGTTTTCCCATTCACGGTCAAAGTTCTCAAACCGTGTTGACTGAAGGCCGCTAAACTTCGTTCGCAAAGCACTCAGAGCCTCTCGCCTTCCCGGTGAATTCCACGTCCTTCTGCTGCCCTGTGGACGCCCGTCAGGCACTCTTGGGGGGACCCCCCTGGAATTCCTCCACTCGGGGCCTCGAAGCCGGAAACAGCATCAAAGCTGCCCCACGGGACAGGCTGGGCCCTCCCCCTGCCTCTCCCAGAGGCCCCGAGGTGCTGCGCAGTCCGGCCCTGGTGGAAAATAAACTTGTTAATGCGACCGGGATCAACCGGCTGGCTTCTCTCTGTGATACATTCACGCAAATTGGATGTAATTGGCTCAATGGAATTCCAAGCAAGTCCTGGCCCGACCTTCTGCCTCCTGCTCTGCTGGCTCGGCGGGGAGAGCTGGAGCTCATGACATCATGCAGCAGTTGGCACATATTTATACAATTTGTCGTCATTCTGCCCGTATCGTCTGGAGGCTGGAGAATTTGCCTCTGGCGTCCCTGTGAAGCCAGGGATGTGAGAATCACAGGGTGGACGCGTGATGCGTGCATGGAGCAGGTGAGTGTGTGTGTGTGTGTGTGAGTGTGGTGGACATGTGTCTGTGGAGAGTGTGCTCTGTGTACTGAGGGGGGCGTGTGTGTGTGTGCCATGGGGTTATCTGTGTATGTGTGTGTGTGTGGAGGGGATGTGTGGGTGTCTGTATGTGTGCATTTGTGTCTGCGGTGAGTGTGGTCTGACTAGTGAGGGTTTTGTGTGTGTGTGTGGAGATGTGTCTATGATAAGTGTGGTCTGATTAGTGAGGGGTGTGTGTGTGTTGCTGGCGTGGATGTGCCGAGCGTGAGGTGGGTATCTCCTGACACCGGGAAAGCGTGCTACGAGCTAAGGATGCCAGACAAGCACAGACGAGCCCATGAGGTCCCCGAGCCAGCGCACACGCTGTCCGCAGGCGTGCCTCCAGCAGACCCCGCTGTGCACGCGTCTGCACGTACAGCCGTGGCAGGCCAGACCTTCTCCATCCCAAGCCCCACATGGTGTCCACCGGGCAGGGGCCGCCTGCCTTTGCCTAAATGGTGTCTTAAGGCTGAGCCGGAACATTAGGCTTGCCAGGGAAACACAGCAACGACGGCGGAACGTTCCTTTTCTTTTCAGGAAAGCAGAAGCGGAATTTTCAGGGTCAGCATGTCCGAAGTGAAGGGTTTCCCCGATGGCTCAGCGGGGTGAAGAACTCGCCTGCCAAGGCAGGAGTCGCAGGAGACCTGGGTTCAATCCCTGGGTCGGGAAGATCCCCTGGAGGAGGAAATGGCAACCCACTTCAGTATTCTTGCCTGGAGAATCCCAGGGACAGAGGAGCCCAGCGGGCTGTATTCCGAAGGGTTGGAAAGAGTCAGACACAACTGAGCACATATGCACACACACACACACACACACACGTGTGGCCTTGACACGTGCTGTTTGCCTGACTTCTAGCTTCAACTGACCTTCCTGCCCATGTAAGGGCCAACCATAGCCACCTGCAAAGAAAACTAACAATTTTCAAATCTGCCTGCCCCCCAACAAAGTTGCAAATTGGTTTAAACCAAAGCCAAGAAGTCTCGTGCGTGCATGCTGCTGCTGCTGCTAAGTCACTTCAGTCGTGTCCGACTCTTTGTGACCCCAGGGACTACAGCCCGCCAGGCTCCTCTGTCCATGGGATTCTCCCAGGCAAGAAGACTGGAGTGGGTGTGTGTGTGCTAGTCGCTCAGTCGTGTCTGACTCTCTGCAACCCTGTGGACTGTAGCCCACCAGGCTCCTCTGTCCATGGGATGCTCCAGACAAGAACCCTGGAGTGGGTTGCCCTGC
>NW_011491267.1:13885-14326 GCF_000754665.1 Bison bison bison | reverse complement strand
TTGATATTTCTCCCAGCAACCTTAATTCCAGCTTGTGTTTCTTCCAGTCCAGTGTTTCTCATGATGTACTCTGCATAGAAGTTAAATAAGCAGGGTGACAATATACAGCCTTGATGTACTCCTTTTCCTATTTGGAAACAGTCTGTTGTTCCATGTCCAGTTCTAACTGTTGCCCACTGACCTGCATACAGATTTCTCAAGAGGCAGGTCAGGTGGTCTGGTATTCCCATCTCTTTCAGAATTTTCCATAGTTGATTGTGATCCACACAGTCAAAAGCTTTGGCATAGTCAATAAAGCAGAAATAGATGCTTTTCTGGAACTCTCTTGTCTTTTTCCATGATCCAGCAGATGTTGGCAATTTGATCTCTGGTTCCTCTGTCCTTTTCTAAAACCAGCTTGAACATCAGGAAGTTCATGGTTCACATATTGCTGAACCCTGG
>NW_011491267.1:8588-9588 GCF_000754665.1 Bison bison bison | reverse complement strand
GAGCAGTGCAGCACCCCAATTATCTTCCAGTAACTAATGAACAACAGTTTGCCTGACCTCCTGGGCTGAGGGGCTGCGATCTGCTTGTGATGTCAACACACACTCCGGAGTCTTTCACCTTGCATGAGCCACTGGCCTGCTCCATCCTAGATGGTGTTTTAGCCCCACTTCCCGGCCAGTGCTGAGAGATACGCAGGTGAAAGGCCCCAGGGGCCACGTTCTATTCAGCAAGGGGGCCACCTGCTGTAGACCAACTCCATCAATGCAATTTCTTGCCATCACTGGGTTCCACAAGGCATCAGTCATCATTCATGTCTCCAACCTGACCTCCTCAGGTGGGGAAAGAATTTCTCAGTCTCTGATGAAGGGCATTTGTCTTGGTTTATGTGCGAGGTCTGGATCCAGCTCTATGGTGCCCCAATAAGAAAGTCACTCAATCATGTCTGACTCTTTGCGACTTCATGGACTGTAGCCTACCAGGCTCCTCTTTCCATGAGGTTCTCCAGGGAAGAATACTGGAGTGGGTTGCCATGCCCTTCTCCAGGGGACCTTCCCGATCCAGGGATTGAACCCAGATTTCCTGCATTGCAGGTGGATTCTTTACTGTTTGAGCCACCAGGAGGTAGCTTAGCAGAGTCAACACTTAGAATTGTGCACAGCAGTGGGAGAGATGCTCATGCAAGCGACCCACATGGGCACTAAGATGGAGGGAACAGCAGAGTCATGATTCCCATGAATCTCATGCTCAGCCAAGCTATCTGCTCATTGAGTGGCAGAGGGTGAAATTGCTGCACAAAATAGTGATTTTTATCTCTCTGTTCTGAGCACTTACATGTGAATTCCTGCAGTTTAAATGCCATGCAATATGTAACTACCACCAGGGCCAACCTCTGGGTTTGTGGGTGCTTTGTTAGGGGGCCACAGCCTCTAGTGGTGGGCGGTTCAGACCACCCCAGTCTAGAGGAGGGGTCAGCAAATTTTTTTCTGTGAAGGGCCAGAG
>NW_011491267.1:3836-5931 GCF_000754665.1 Bison bison bison | reverse complement strand
GAGGGTGGAGGCTGCAGGCGAGCCGCTCAGACCTTCTGGGCCTTGTATTGACAGATCCCAGGAAAAATTCCAGAGACTAAATAGTTTTAAACACCAGGGTGGTGTGGTCAAAATTGCCTTTTGAGAATCCCTATTTTTAAAATAAAAAATTAAATAGTGGTTAAAAGCAAAACAACTAACATAAGATTTACCACTATTGGTTAATTTTATTTTTTTCCCTTTTGAGTGGTTATGGTTCAGTAGTGTGCAACAGATTCCCAAAATTTTTTATCTTGCAAGACTGAAATTCTGTCTCCATTAAATATCAACTTCCCATTTCTCCCTCCCCTCAGCCCCTGGCCACCACCTTTCTACTTTCCATGTCTATAAAGCTGACTAGGCATCTCAGGTAAGTGTGATTATGTAGTGTTTGTCTTTTTGTGGCTGGCTTACTTCACTTGGCACAATGCCCTCAAGGGTCATTTATATTGTACCATTTGTCAGAATTTCCTTCCTTTTAAAGGCTGAATAATATTCCATTGCATGCAGTATCACATTTTGTTTCTCTATTCATCTGTCAGTGCACACTTGGGTTGCTTCTGTGTTCTGGCTATTGTGAATAATGGGTGTGCAAATATGTGTTTAAGTTCTGTTTTCAATTCTTTTGGATCTATTCCCAGAAGTGGGGATTGCTGGATCATATGACTGCCAGGGAAATCCCTCCTATGGTAGCTCTATTTTTAAATTTTTGAGGAACTTTGAGAACTCTTAGGAAGCAAATTCAGCAAGGCTAATTCTCTTGTCTACAAAACAATAGAAAATAGTACTGGATATTGCTGAAAGCTATCACCTTCTTGTATTACATTACTATACTTTACTAACTGCACACACACGAGTGTCTCCAAAGTTAAAAGATCTCAATATGAATGATTAAATGTTTACACATTTCAGGAACACCTATTGTATACAGACTTGTGTCTTTAAGTGCTTTGAGGGACAATATTTGTTAACCAAATGTTGTTGAGCTCTCGGTCTCTGTGAGGCATCATGGGGAAACCCGAAATATGTCTAGCTTGGGTTTCCGGGAAATCCCACTCTCACGAAGGTGGCAACACCACCCTTTGTTGTGTGGTGTGTTAGAAATAGAGGTACAAAAGGAAGGTTCTAAGAGTTCAAGGGAGGCAGGAGTCATGGGGAAAGGCTTCCAGGAGGAGGGGACAGTGGCTGTGGTGGGGTTTGGGCAGGTGGAGAGGTAGGGGCTGGAGGGTTCTAGGTGGCTGACACAGGCATGAGAAGATCAATAGAGGGAGATTCTGTGGGTGAGATGGGCGGAAGAGACCCAGAGCTTTACTGCCAGGCTGAAGAACTGGCACTTCTGTGGTAAGCGGGGGTGAGGGGCCCAGAGGGGTTTATGGGAATGACATCAAGCTGTGCAGGGATGTGTGTAGAGTAGACTGAAAGGGAAAGCTATGGGCAGCTGAGAAATTAGTTAGAAAGGGATTAGGTCATGAGGGTTTGAGTTCGGTGGTGTGGCACAGAAGGTGGGGAGTGACAAGGAGGGGCCCGATGGAGGCTGTGAATGACTTGACCTTAGCTTCTTTTCTGTGGATGTCCCATCCCACCTTTTCTCCCTTCCTCTCTGCTCTCCTCTCCTCCTTCCTTCTTTCCTTTCTCCCTCTCTCCTTCTTTAAAAAAAGTATTACATATATCTTACAATAATCAGTCTTACTCATTTAGGTTTCCTTCTGAACCTTGCATAGTGGCCTACAGTTACCAGAAACTTAATACTTGTTGGATTGCCATTGTTTGCTGATTAGAAGTGGGGCAGGTGCCAAGGCATGGAGTCAAGTCTGAGTGGTGGGAGAGAGCAGGATGCCAGGGGAAGCTGGTCAGGGTCAATGTCAGGTTGAATCTTAGCTACTGGCGGGTTATGCAGCTGACTTGAAATCTTGGGCTGTGCTGGGAAAGATTGAAGGCAAAAGGAGAAAAGGGGTGGCAGAGGATGAGATGGATGGCATCACCGACTCAATGGACATGAGTTTGAGCAAACCCCAGGAGATCGTGACAGGGAAGCCTGGTGTGCTGAGTCAGACTGAACAACAACAAGCTAGAAAAG
>NW_011491267.1:285-977 GCF_000754665.1 Bison bison bison | reverse complement strand
TCATGCTGTCTGGCGCAGAGCTGGGGGGAGCAGGGATGGGTAGCATCCACACAGCACCCACTATGTGCCAGGCACCACGTTTGCCACTTTGTTTCTTTCTCATTTAATAACGCAAGGCCTGGTGGGGCATAGGAAAGTTTGCCCTTTTTTCTTAAATGCACTGGGAAGTAACTGAAGGGTTTTCAAGAAGGAAGTGATGAAAGTCATGTAGTTAAGTCATACAAGACTGGTACTCCGCCCATTCTATTCGATAGGCCAGGAAACTAGAGGTTAGCTAGTCCAGGCCCACGCACAAGAAGGTGGTGGCCAAACCCAGACTGAAACCAGGCCCCTCTGAGATACAGCAGTTAGGGCAGAACGTTAACAGTTGGTGAGCACAGGTTAGGGGTCTAGGGTGTTCATGTTCTCTTCTTTCAGCTTTTGTATATGTTTGAAAAGTTTTGTTAAAAAAAAAAAAATTAGAAAAAAGAACTAGGTCTAACTAGTTCTAAAAAGAGCTGGAGCTCTTTTTTCCCCCAGTATGCCATGCTCTATCACTAACCTAAGTGACATTAAGTCACTCATTGTCCCCTCTGAGCCTGACTTTGACCATGAGAAAAAACAGGATTGGATTAGACCACCATCAGGGTTCTCTAACACTTAGCAGCAATCTTGCCAGGGCAACATGTAGTCTTTAGGTGCTGCTGCTGCTG
>NW_011491267.1:0-185 GCF_000754665.1 Bison bison bison | reverse complement strand
CACTTCAGTCCCACTCCCAAAAAGATGTGTGGTGAAACTGAAATATGGAAGTATGGAAGGGGACTGGATGGTGTGTCTGTGGTGGGGGGAGGAGGGCAGCAGAGCAGGCTGAGCAGGTGTCAGATTTTACCGAGCCAAGGTTGTTAACATCACATGAGAGTGAAAAAACCCTGGGTAGGGCAGCA
>NW_011491266.1:13216-14783 GCF_000754665.1 Bison bison bison | reverse complement strand
CCTTCTGTTCATGAGATTTCCCAGGCAAGAATACTGGAGTGGGTTGCCATTTCCTTCTCCAGGAGATCTTTCTGACCCAGGGATTGAACCCACATTTCCTTCATTGCAGGTAGATTCTTTACCATCTGAGCCACAAGGGTAGCTACACACACATATATATATTGTATGTATGTTTATATTTACACAGTAAAAAGAAGTCTGGAAGGATATACATTAAATGGTAAACAGATTACCTTTGGGAAATGAGATTACCTCTCCTATTTTACATATATTCAGTATAGTTTTGAATCTTTACCATAATCATGTCTGATTTTTATAATTTAAAAAAAAATGACCAAAAATAGTAATACATGATCATGGTGAAAAGGAATTCAAAACATATAAAAGGGTATAAAGTAAAAGCTAAAAGCCAGGTGACTGCTCATTTTCACTCCCTAGAGGTAAATCGTTTCTTGCATATCTTCATAGAAATAGTCTGTGCATATACAATTACCTGCAGGCCATTCGTTCTGTGCATGTATTACTTTTATAATGCATAATATTTTAATTAAGTGATTTAATTACCCTCAAAATTCTCAGGAGGAATCATTTCCAGAGATTTTTCTCCCCAACTACTGTCAATTCTAGGTATGCAAAAAGCTTCAAGACCAGCAGAACTTCATGAACAATTCTTAGCAGAGAAAAAAGAGGACATATTTCCTCCCTACACTTATTTGAAACATGGGGCTTTGTGAAGCAGGGTCAATACATAATAATAAGGAAATGGTCCAAAGCTATACCCACAGCTGTACCAGCTCAGGCCCAAGTAGATGAAGCTAATCTTAGGCTGTTAAAAGTCATTAACAGTACTTTATCTCAACTTTTGAAACACTGACTCACACTTTATCCTCTGCTAGAGGCTTACTCATCCCAGTATCCCTCTTTTACAAATGAGAGATTAAGACAGTGACCTCTTTGGTAACTTCTTCTAAAGAACACAGAGAAGGTCAGAACTGGGGCCAGGCCTGACCCTCACCAATATTCAATCCATACCCTTTTTCTTTCTCCCCACTGGAGACGGAAGGAAGGAGTGATTCAATCAGTGATTCCCAAAAGTGGCTGATCAGAATCAATCAGGGTACTTTCAAAAAATGCAGATTCCTGTATTAACTGACTTAGGTCTGAGTATGGAATGTAAGTTGTAAAAGGAGCTTTCACCCAGTGATTATGTTTTCTCATGATCAGAATACTAGGGAAACTCTTATTAAAAGGCAGCCATCCCTATACCAACCAACCAAACACCCTCAATGCAATGTAAACACTGTGGGTAGGAAACATGTCCTACTGGCTGCTGGTATTACTCACTTCTGGGCCCAGAGACGGTTTATCTATGATGTTTTTAGTCTAAATACCTTACTCAGGTTTAAGAAATCTGGCAGGCCTGAGATATCTGGCTCTGCAAGTTGACTATTGGTGCTGTCCAACAGAAAGTTCTATAATACCAATACAGTAATCACGAGGTATACATAGCTGCTGAGTACTTGAAATGTGGCTCGTATGACTGAGGAAATACATTTTTTAATTTTAA
>NW_011491266.1:8675-9675 GCF_000754665.1 Bison bison bison | reverse complement strand
CTTTAAAGAGTTCCATCCTTAGCCAGTTTCAGACTGTTTATGTCTCTGATGATGAAACATCTCCCTAATCGCAATTACAACATCAACACTATGATCCATATTCCTCAGCTGACTGCAGGTTTCCGCCTCTCTTGCAATCAAGATAAACTTGGTCCATTCTTTCCTACTGACCTCATAAATTTTGCAACATCTCTCTATCTTGAAAATCCCGTAGCATCCAGATGAGACTTCTGATGCAGATGCCTGTCCCCCTTAGGATAAGGCACATTCTTATCCTTTCAAAGCAATCAGAATGGAAAGACTCTATATTATTATATTGTGCTACAGCATCCAGATAGACTTTCTTCCTTTGCCCCTTCTAACCGTGTACCTTTATTGCAGAAAGATACAAAGGGATAAACAGGGGACCAATAAACTGCCAGGAAAAACAAACTACAAAGGGTTGGGGTACCAGATGAGCACAAATGGCTTAAAATATTTCCCAGATGTCAAATAACTCCAGAAAATTTGAAAATAGCAGTCACAGCAGCCCAAGCAGCTCAAGTTAAAGAAACTGAATGTGAGATGGGACGGAGAGGATAAGGAACTTCCACCCAATGTAAAGAGCATCTAAAAGGCGGGGTCAAAATAACATACTCCAAAGCTATGGCCAGTGTTCACAAGGTGATCACATCAATTGGTCTCAAATTCAGATAGCAAACATTGTCAGATGAAGTCTTATTAATGGTACCAAACATGGTTTTGGAACACGGGTACATGCCACATGTTCATTGCGATGGCACTTAAGACTGCAGATAAGACTTTGTGGGTGGCAGGCAGGAAAGTCAAGAGTGGGAGGGAATAGAAGAATCGATTTAATTAGAGGCACAGTAGCAGTCTTTAAAAATATTAAATTCATCCTTCTCTGCACAATGAGTGGGGGTAGAGGAGGAGGGAAAAGATGGAAAAGTTGCTCACCTGATAACAGGTCCCATGAGGATTAGATGCATAAACAATGATA
>NW_011491266.1:3821-5761 GCF_000754665.1 Bison bison bison | reverse complement strand
TTCTCACTTAATCATACTTGCCTTGATGTCTCAGTGCCTTGTTGAGGCCATTTACAACCTCCTTCACTCTTTTCTTCATCAGTCCAAACCCTAACCTTCTTTCAAGGGGCAATTCAAGCACTCCCTCCTCCAGGAAGCCTTTCCTCACCTCCCCATCTCTCATTTTCCCCTCTGTCTTGGTGCTACTGGCATATACTCTCTTGTGCTAGTCCTTGGACTCTTTCTGTGTTTGCCCTGCCTCCTAAACAGAAGTGTAGACTCAGGGAGGGATGCTCAATTAATATTTATTGTGGTTCTTGTTGATGATAGTGATTAACAAGTGGTGATGATGGTGAAGCTTCCTCCCCATGCTTCCTCCAGTAAAACATGCAAGATGCAAGCACACTCATCCCTAAAATTTGGAGCCACTGTAGCTAGAGCATAAAGTCCTGTGGGAACACCTAATGCCTCAATCAGCCATTCAGTTCACAAAGGATGTCAGCACTTCTCAGAGTTCCATTTTTTGGGGGGTCAATCCCACAGTTTAGCACAAAATTACAAATTGTTTCAAGTATATAATTTTTTATTTCACCACTAAATTACTCTAAGTTCCTTAAAGGCAGAGATGCTACTGTTACATTTCTTTGATTCCCCTAAGGTTGGTATAGACCTGTAAATCTCCTGCTCTCTGATCCCCCTCACTCACCAGTGTCTCTCTTTTCAGCCCTAGGATTCTCTGGCGCTTTATGTCACTAAATCCTCTGGTCTCTTATTTCCTTGTTCCTTTAGCCCTGCTGGGAGAAACTGAGAATTTTCCGTTTCTGTCTAACTCTTTTCTCTTTTAGGCAATCTCTAGACTCCAGCCCTTTATCTTCTTAAGATTAGAGACGCTGGAAATGCTGATATTTGTAAGACTACTGTGGCCCTGGGAACCCCTTCCCCATTAACAGCATTGATCTCCTAAGGACTGACAATCTGAAGTGATACCTCTAGGCTTTCCCCTGAGAGTTAGCTAGGCTGTGTTCAGGGGTTTGGTAGGGCAGGAAAGGGAGACTCAAGATTTGACTCCTCACTCCCCCTACCTCTGACTCAGCAGGAACAGAGAATGGGTCTAAAAGCCATTGAAAAGCTCTTGGCATATTTATTAGTTTTCAAAACCCTTCTGAATGACATAAGGCTCAGGGATAGGTTTGAGCTTGCAAAGCCACTGCAGCCAGAGCTGACTCATAAGAGGTAGCTGGCATCCATGAGGGAAGAAGAGAGGAAAGAGAGAGATGGGTAGGAAGTGGCTGATAGTCCAGTCTCACAACACTACCTAGTGGGAGGTGATGGGCAAGGCCTGGAGAAGCAGTAGTTAGGATGGAAGAATGGCTTCTGTCTATAGAATGCTCAGTTTGGACTGTCAGAATCCTTAAAAGATATGTAGTGCAAAATCAGTCAGGTATCCTCTGGGCCTTCTCTTTTTGCCCTGAGTTCCTTGAGGACAAAGACTTTTGATTAACCTATTCCAGGCTACCAGTTCATCATCCATTTTCCAAAGTGGCTGCACCATTTTACATTTCCATCAGCACTGTGTTTCTTTACATCCTCAACACACTTGTCTTTTTTTCATTATAGACATCCTAGTGGTTTTATTTTTAAAAAATTATTTATTTGGTCATGCTGTATCTTTATTGCTTTTGTATGCATTTTCTCTAATTGCAGCGAGTAGGGGCTACTCTTCATTGTGGTGTGAGGGCTTCTCATTGTGGTGGCTTCTCTTGCCATGTAGCGTAGAGTCTAGGCAGCACACATGCTCAGTAGCTGTGGCGTGTAGGCTGTAAGTGTGCAGGCTTCAGTAGTTGCAGCATACAGGCTCAGTAGTTATGGCTCACAGGCACTGGAGTGTGGGCTCAGTGGTTGTGGTGACAGGTTAGTTGCTCCACAGCATGTGGAATCTTCCCAGACCAGGGATCGACCCT
>NW_011491266.1:0-185 GCF_000754665.1 Bison bison bison | reverse complement strand
CCAGCAAATTTGGAAAACTCAGCAGTGGCCACACGACTGGAAAAGGTCAGTTTTCATTCCAATCCCTAAAAAGGCAATGCCAAAGAATGCTCAAACTACAGCACAATTGCACTCATCTCACACTCTAGCAAAGTAATCCTCAAAATTCTCCAAGCCAGGATTCAGCAATACATGAACTGTGAACT
>NW_011491265.1:19747-20006 GCF_000754665.1 Bison bison bison | reverse complement strand
GATTCCATTCACAGTGGCAATCCTTTAACTAGTATGATAGTCTATATAAAGGGTAAGCCATGTTTTATTTTGCCAAATCACTATTGATAGTCCTCCAGGTTGACTCCAGTGGTTTTCTGTTTCATTTATACTGCACCAAACATTCTTGGATCCCCTTTACAAGTGTTAATTCCAGGGCAATATTTATGTCTTTAAATTATGATGATTAAACCAGTGTTGATACTGGTGGGAGAAGAGACATCATTATGACAGACTAGAT
>NW_011491265.1:18988-19647 GCF_000754665.1 Bison bison bison | reverse complement strand
CAGACTAGATGACCTAGAAACAGTGATACCTTTAAAAATGGAATAATCAAAAATCATTGTAAACTAAGTACCTTTAAAGATCCATATAATTTAGAATGTTATAAATCAAATCAGTGGGGAAAGGATAGGCTCTATTAGAAAAAATTAGGCATAATATTTGGAAGAAACTATAAAATACTGAGAGAGAATACAGGAAGTCATTTAGAATATTGATTTGGGAGCATTTTCCCCAGGCATGACATGCCAAAGTTCACAAAGGGAAAAGTTGACATATTTGTGTTTTTATACACACACAGTGACCCACTTAGAAGAATAAAGACAGTTTGGAAAAAATGTTTGTAACACACAAAAGAACCTAGTGTTTAATTATTAGAAGTCAATAAAAGGCAAAACAACATAGTAGAAATGGGAACAACATATATAAGAGATGGATACGTACAAATATCTGAACATATGCTCAATGTCACACATTCAAATAAAAATATCTTCCTACATATTAGATTTCCCCCCTCTTTTTTTCCCCCAAAAGATGTTTATCTAGTGTTGCTGAAGTTGTGGGTGAATGAGCTTAACATTTTTGCTGGGAGTACAAATTAAAACATTGCTTCACAAATTAAATTTACCTCTTAAGTCATCAAAGCTGTAAATAAGCAAATCCT
>NW_011491265.1:14421-16475 GCF_000754665.1 Bison bison bison | reverse complement strand
ACCATGAAACACTAACCACGTCTGATCCTTAACAGGATGTGTCTATATATCCCTCTCAGCCAGAAGGTTCTGATTCCTACAGGGTCAGTGTCTGTATTCACAAATTTTGATGCTGAGGAGCACCTTTGCTCGGATTTCTGCTGAGAGCTTTGTGTCCTGTCAGAGGAAATCATATGCTTAGTGATAGCACCCAGGCCTCTTGCCAATAACTGACTCCCCTGATGCAGGGCTCTAGTTTTCTAGTACTACTTATCTCATTTCCCCTTCAGGGATTCCCTTAAACCTGCTCACATAATCTCAGGGGGCCTAGCAATTGGCAAAAGGGCTTTTTCTGTGGGTTAAAATTGTGATTACCAGAGAAACCTGGTTTCAGGCTTGTCCACCATCATGTCTCGTTCTTTCCCAGAGGGTACCCTGGTTTTAATAGTCTGGTATTTATTCATCTAGATATTTTCTGATGTATACGCATCAGTTTAAAACACGGAAGTTGGACCTCACTGTTCATAAGAACTCTCTAAAACGTGCTTATTTCTCCACTTAGGTTATCTCTGGGATCCTGTTGTACACATTATACATAATGCAACTTGCCTATTTATCTAATAGTGTATAATTGAACATCATCCCACATCAGTACATGAATCTGCTTATTTCATTTGAATGTTCTTCCGTGGTGTGCATACATCATACTTTGTATTGCCATTTCCCTATTGAAGACTATTTAGGTATTTCCGGTTCTTCAGTATTTCAAACACCACTGCAGTGAACATCCTTGTGTCCTTATTCACATATGCAGATACTCTTGCAAGGTACTGTGTTGGCTGTTCAGCCACATCGTATTTATGAAATTCTTACCTAGGGGTAATTCGCCACACTCCATAGATGAAAGAGGCCAAGAAAGCTTAACATACCTTGCCCAGAGCCTCACAACCCGTAAATGACAGCCTAACTGAAGTAGAAGTATGTCTAACAGCAGAACCCATGTGTTTTCTCTGATATCACAATTGTAAACCACATGTTTTAAAGTTAGATTATTTTTTCTTTTTCCTGGATTTCACAAAAGGTCATTGTTGATGCCTGCTTTCCCTTTCTAGGTTGTGTCTCTCACCTCATCTCCACGACCATCCCAGAAGATCTATAAAATTCCATCTGGGAAAACACTAGGAGTACTTGGCAGGGAAAGAAAAGGATTGCGTAAGTTAAAGGACTTGTTTAATCTGTCATTCCGTAAGAATCCCAGAAAACTGTTGTTTTCATCTTTATCTCACTAACCCTCTCTGCTGCACTTTACAGTGTAAATCATCTTTTTCGTTCTTGAAATTCTCAACTTTTTTGGATTCCAAAATAACATTGTCCTAATTCTCCTATGGCTGCTTGGACCATTTTTGCTCTTGGTTTTTTTTTGTTTTTGTAGTCTTTCTCTCCACTCATCCCTTAAATATAATTCTTTCTTAGGTTTGTCCAGAATTCTAGACCTGTTCAGTTCTTCCTCTATCCTCCATGAACTATTTCTATTCCTATCTATATGATGATTACACTCAGGTCTCCATTTCTGCTTCTGACCTCTCACCTAAGCATTAAAGTCACATGTTTAACTGCATACCTCACACTTACTAGGTCTATACCAAACTTCTTTCCTCTCCAGTCTGTTTCCTCCTCTTCTAGATGCAGTCTTATTTGGTGATAATACTATGACCTAATCACCCATTCTCAAAACCCTGGCAGTCATCACTGACTTCATCCCTCACCAATTTATCACCTCCAACAAGCTATCACTGAAAGTAGCATTAGGTACCATTTCTTGTTTGCTCCAAAAATATCCTGTGTTTATATAACTATCACTATACTAACCTTGTTGTTTCATAATTGTCACTTTAGATATTCGAATCCCTAGTACCTGGCATAATACCTGTTCCAAAGTACATAAGTAGTAATATATGAAGAGTAACTTGAATGAATGAATGAACTTGTTTCCTATTTTATTACTAATTCCAAACTAACCATTAAAAATTAGTGCTTTTACTAATTCATTAATTACCCAGACCTAAAATTGTAGG
>NW_011491265.1:13754-13974 GCF_000754665.1 Bison bison bison | reverse complement strand
GAACAAACAGAAGACACCTGGAAATGGAGATGGTGGCAGCACCAGCGAAGCACCCCAGCCACCTCGGAAGAAAAGGGCCCGGGCAGACCCCACAGTTGAAAGTGAGGATGCTTTCAAGAATAGAATGGAAGTTAAGGTGAAGATTCCTGAAGAATTAAAACCATGGCTTGTTGAGGACTGGGACTTAGTCACCAGGCAGAAGCAACTTTTCCAACTCCCA
>NW_011491265.1:11882-13458 GCF_000754665.1 Bison bison bison | reverse complement strand
CACCCAGCTGCTCTACAAATTTGAGAGGCCCCAGTATGCTGAAATTCTCTTGGCTCACCCTGATGCGCCGATGTCCCAGGTTTATGGGGCACCACACCTCCTGAGATTATTTGTAAGAATTGGGGCAATGTTGGCATACACGCCCCTTGATGAGAAGAGCCTTGCATTATTGTTGGGCTATTTGCATGATTTCCTGAAATACCTGGCAAAAAATGCTGCGTCCCTGTTCACTGCCAGCGATTATAAAGTGGCTTCTGCTGAGTACCACCGCAAAGCCCTGTGAGGGTCTACTGACCACTCGCTGTTATGTCTGGTATCTGTAAACGCTCTTTTTGTTCTTAGTCTTTTTTCTTGTATAATTGATACTCTTTAAAATTGTTAATGTATAACAGGGCTTATGTTTCAGTTTTCTGTTTTCTCCTAAACAGAAAATAAAAGGAGTGTAAGCTCCTTTTCTCATTTCAAAGTTGCTACCAGTGTATGCAGTAATTAGACAAAGAAGAAACATTCAGTAGAACATTTTATTGCCTAGTTGACAACATTGCTTGAATGCTGGTGGTTCTATCCCTTTGACACTACACAATTTTCTAATATGTGTTAATGCTACGTGAAAAATGCCCTGATTCCTAGTGCCAAAGGTTCAACTTAATGTATATACCCGAAAACCCATGCAATTGTGCTTTTTTTTTTTATGGTGCTTGAAGTAAAACAGCCCATCCTCTGCAAGTCCATCTATGTTGTTCCTTAGGCATTCATTCTATCTTTGCTCAAGTTGTTGAAGGATGGTGGTTTGTTTCATGGTTTTTGTATTTGAGTCTAATGCACGTTCTAACATGATAGAGGCAATGCATTATTGTGTAGCCATGGTTTTCCGGAGAAGTTGATATTTTAGGAATCGTATTTCAGATCTTAAATAAAATTTGTTTCTAAATTTCAAAGCAAGCAATTTGCAGTGTGTCTTTAATGTTATTAAGCCTGAGAAGTCAGCAGGCTCAGGAAAGATCTAGGTGGTACTAAAGGAGAGAGTTCCGACTCCTAATGAAAGAATTCCTTTTATTGTTGGGTGTAGCAGCTTGGGAGTGCACCCTGCCAAGTCAGCTCCCCTTCTCTCCCCTCTGTGTGGCTGCTCAGGGGGGGATTGCTTTCTCCTGATGCTTTTAAGAGCCACTTTTGTTCCTGAGGCCCCTTGTCTCTGAGTTGGGCTAGTATAATAGGATATTTAATGGGTACTGCAACACTCCTTTAAAATTAGGGAGAGTTTTGCTGTTTCCCACCAGAGGACGCATGGGCAGCCACCTCCAGTATTAGACATACTTGTAGATTTGGGACCAAGGATGGCAGCTTTTCCAGCTCCAGCATTGATGCCATGTTCCCAATGCTTTAATAATCCCTTGGACATAAGATTGGGAATCCTAGAGTTAGTAAGTCTATGGAGAAGATGGACTGTGTTGGACACCTATGATGATAAATCCATCTTCTGTGAAAATCCCCTAGTCAAACGAAGTTTAGCTTCACAACACTGTTACTTCTTTAGTGAAAAAAGTATTTTATGGTTACCACAGAAACTTTAGAAAAT
>NW_011491265.1:6347-11604 GCF_000754665.1 Bison bison bison | reverse complement strand
AGTAGTAGTATACTAGGGCTCACCTTAATCTCATTTTAACTTAGTTACCTCTATAAAGACTATGTCTCCAAACAGCCACATTATGAGATAACTGTGTGGGGGTTGGGTCTGAAGTGATGGTAGGAATTTAACATGAGTTTGGAGGTAACTCAATTCAGTTTGTAACATGGTGTTACTACCTCTAGACAAGAGTAGGAGAGAACAGGGTGAGGAGAGGGAGGAGGGAGTGAGGAAGACTGGAATAGGAGCTGGGGAGGAGTGAGAGTTGGGGTGAGAAGAAGGAGCAGGGGGAGGGGAAGGAGGAATTACTGGAATGGAGTGGAATATTCAAGATGCAGTTAGCTCACAGAAACCTTGAGGAAGACCGAATCCAGGAAGGACTGGGGTGAAGTACCTGACCTCATTCTTCCCTCCGTTTTATCTACTGCTGGATATTTCCCTATGGCCACATTGGAAATCAAAGGGCAAAGATGACATTTGATATATCTGTATTGGTAAGCTTGGGGGATACAGCAGGGAAGAAAAATAGATTGGTGGGGGAAGGCAGATGAGATTTCTAGCACACACATACCTAAAACTAACCATCATTCATACTATGCCATATATTAGAATTATGTTCTCTTTGGGACCTAGGGCCTTAGCCAACTAGAGGAGTTCTTAACAAGGACTTTTATCCATTTAACAGGAAGCCTAGTATACAAGTAAACACATCATCTCTGTAGTATAAGAATAGTTGCTTAGTTTATTATTTATAATAGTGTTCAGTTGCTCAGTCGTGTCCTACTCTGAACCCAGGGACTATAGCCCACCAGGCTCCTCTGTCCATGTGATTTTCCAGGCAAGCATACTGGAGTGGGTAGCCATTTCCTTAGCTCACATGCCTGACCATGTTAGAAATATCACATTGCCTCTAAATGAACATAAATATGACCCTGAGATCCAACCATAGCATGTTGGTGGGATATCTACGAAAGTTATTATTGAGGATTCCCCATCTCCATTGGTTGTACAAATATCCTATGGTCTTATCTAGCACCAAAGCCTGAGGAGATCCCTACTGACATCAGATGACTCTTCACACTAGTTGGGGATGAGGTGCACTTTTACCAAATTGGCCCAGTGTCTTCAGATCCTTTGTCCCTGCTGGTTCCATCAACCCTTTGGGTAGGGGGATCTTTGGTAAGATCTTTGGTAAGGTTCCCAGCTTCCCTGAGCCCACCAGAGTCTTCCTTGGGGCTTGATACGGGAAAATACTCATGTCTCTGCTACTGGAAGGACCTACAAATCCTGACCTCTTTTCTCTTGCTGCCTTCACATGGCCTCCATTCCCACCTAGTGAAACCTAGCTTGATTTTGTCAGGATATAATCCTTTTCAAAATATAAAACCAATTGGCTTCAAGTACCTTCTGTCTCCAGCTCTGCCACAAACCTCACTCTGTTGGATCTCTGCAGAAAATGAGAGGAGAGAAAAATATAAGAACACAATACACATGTTAATATCTCAATGACATAATTCAGTATTTCCCATTTAATAGGTGGTTAGCTGATTTCTTCATTTTTAAAAAAGAATAGGAATATTCAGGAGAGGCCTAAAGTACTTTATTAGGACGTAAACCAGGCTATCCTATTGACGAAAAAAATAGGCAATTACAATAAGTATACCCAAATTATGCAAATCTGTTGATTTAGCAAGTTTCTCATCTTAAACTACACAGGTGATATAGTTGCATCTAGATGACTAAATGGCTTCCCTTCTGAAACTGAAGGGTGGTTTTAAGAATGTATTTACCCCATCAGATTCAATGCCTAGCTAACATGGTGGTTCCATAATAAATGTTGTTATAATTGTCATTTGTAATTTTCATCAATATGATTAACAACAAAAATACGTTTTCCATTCAGGATAATGTATGTGGATTTCACAATGGAAGCAGGTTGTGAAATAACCTCATGACACCAGTTAAACACTTAGAAAGTAAAGAAGGTAGCCATTAAATATAAGCCATGTCTTGCCTAAGAAAATTCTCTAGTACAGAATAAATGTTCAAAAATGACAATTCTCTCACCTGTTTCCCTTCCCAAAAGAAAAGGGTGATAATATATTTTTAAGATCTGTGGTTCTCAACCTGAGGTCCTCAGACTCCTAAGGGTTTTTAAAGATACCATTAAGAATTGAGGAACCCTTATTTGTTTCCTCTTATTTTTTTCATAATTCATTATGAGGTAACACCTAGCTGAGCTTTTTCTAGAATCAAATGAGATTTTAAAATATATCATGAACTGTGAACTATTGTAATAATAATGGTTAACAGTTTATATATATATAGATAGAAAGACATTTCAAAATGTGAAAGTCTGTATAAGGAAGAACAGATGTT
Organism: Bison bison bison; assembly: GCF_000754665.1. Taxonomy (NCBI): domain Eukaryota; kingdom Metazoa; phylum Chordata; class Mammalia; order Artiodactyla; family Bovidae; genus Bison; species Bison bison. The sequence continues at coordinate 9,225 of NW_011491265.1, read as the reverse complement.
GGAGATACTTTGGATTTTGTTAAATAATATAAAGTTAGGGGAATCATCATGCCGTTTCACTGGTTCATGTGTTTGCTTGTACCTTAATTTTAGCTTCTAGGTAAAAGTCACTAAAGCATATATACTTAGAGTTCTAGAACCTTGAGAGTTTCAGAGCAAAGCTCATCTGTAGCTACAAGACTTGATAAGATCCTTCCCCTCTTCTACCTTCATCTACCAAAGATGGTAAAATACCTGATATTATTTAATATGTGAGAGACTAAGTGCTCTGTATAAAAATCATTCATATAACCTCACAACAATCCTAAGGAAGTAATGTGATTGTCCTGGTTTTAGAAAAGGGGCACAGAGGCCAAGAACACACAGCTAAAAGTAACAGACCTGGGACTTGAACCCAGTGAAGTCAGGCTTTTTACTGTACTACCCTGCCTCTCTGAAAAACAGTACAGTTTTTGAGAAATGTGAAACATGAGCTTTCATCTGTGAAAATACCCTGAGCCTGTGTATCGATGCAGGCCCTCCTGGAAGCAAGTGCCAAGATAGGATTAGACAAGATTAGAGATTTACTGGGGGAACACCTATGAAAAATAGAAGAGGAAGGAGGCAGATGACCTGGGAAAAGTCTTCAGACTGTGATGCACAGCTCACATCTATGGAAAGAAGAGCGGGAAGGAAGGCAGATTAGGCAGGAAGAGTCTCAGACTGTGGTGCAATAATAAGAGAGTCTGTGCCAGGCCAGTGAGGACAAGCAAAGGAGTCCTTCAACGAGCAGAAACTGCCTGGCTCTGGCTGCCCAAATGTGCTCAGAGTATGGGAACAATCTGGAGCAAATGTGGCCTTAGCATAAATGTCAGGGAGATCTAAAGGTTCTTTTGAGGAAATATTTGAGCTATGTGACTCCCTGGCCACCAAAGACCCGGTGACTTTTTCCTGGCAGTCATCCACATACCTTCTGGCGCCTGAGTGTTTTGTAAGAACCCTGAACCTGATCCCTCTATGCTTCCTCACCAGAGGGGCTCCCACTCCCAGGCATTGTGGGCATCCTGCTTAGCACACAGCTCTCTCCAGGGTCCTGGACCCTCAATGCTTTGTGCTCTGGAGTTGGCAGGCTGGCAGCTTCTTGGACATGTGACAGGGATACCAGCCTTCTGTGTGAGCAGGGAAGTGGTGAGAGGCTCAGACAACCAGGCTCTGGATGCTGCTGACCCTCCACCATCAACACCTCCAAAATGTTTTCACACCAACCCACAGCCTGACTGCCCTGACCCCTGGTAGTGCAGTGCATAGGGGTGTTCACACAGGAGTGACACCTCTTTTCTCCTGAGCTGTCAGACCACAGGCCTTTGAAGCTCCCTTTACCTGGGGGCACCTGTACCTCTGGGCCTGGGCTGACGCAAACATCAGAAGCGCCGCACCAGCACACACAGACCTAAAGTCACCATAGAACCACCCAAACAGGCCAGGGCACATCTGAGGCCCTTCCGGGAATCTGAGCAAGGTGAGTGGGAGAGGGATGGGTGAGGTCTTGTCTGAGGTCTAATTCCATTTCGGGATGGGGGGCGGGTACTTCACTGGACTCTGACAGAAGGGGCAGGCCCTTCTGCTTCAGCCCTAAGTTACCTGGTTAGGCCCAGGCCAGAAACCAGTGTTTCCAGTTGGGAATCCTTGGGCTTATCTCCTCCCCTATAGAAGGTTCCTCTAAAGAGGGAGGGAGAAGGAAGGAGAGGCAAAGTGCTCTGACCTGCAATGGGGACAGTCGTTGTCTTCCAGGTATGCATGTCTAGGACAGTCTGGGCCTCAGCCTAGAAGAGTGGTGCCTGCTGCAGGCTGGAGCAGAGAAACCAATGTCAGACCACCCTGGAGAGTGGTGTGCCTTGGGGGAGCCCTTCCACATCCTGTCCAGGGAGCTAGATTCATCCTGTCATATAGAACTGGTGAATTGCTGGACTCTCATCTCACTCCAGCCAGAATCCAGCTGGACCAGCATCCATCAAGCTTAAAGAGTAGTCTGAAGATTCCCCCAAAATAACACCATAGAGGGAAAAGAAAAAGCCAAGGGTACATTCATTCTTGCTTTGTTCCATAGAAACTTGTCACTTTTTCTTTACAATTTTCAATTTTTTCTAGTGCTTTACAAAGGCACTCCCCCTGGCATTTTTATGAATATTTTCTGTTTATACTGCCTCTCCGCACACAGAAAACTATACTTCTAATCCCATAGCACCCTCAGCCCCTTGTCATTCGGTGAGGCTACGTGACTAGTTTTGGCTAATCAGCTGTGCATGGCAGTGACTTCTGTTACTTCTAGACTACAGTGAATTTATAGAGGGAGTAGGTGAGAGATTTCTATGACACTCTCCCCTTGCCACAGTAACCAGCAAGGTTCCAGGTTGTGGAGCCTCTGTCAGCTGGGGTCCATGACAAACTATAGGAATCAGAGCCCCCTCACCCCTGACCTTCACCAAGGGATGCTGGGAATTCCTTGTGTGCTGGAAACTAAACCTTTACCATGTTAAGCCACTGAAGTTTGGGGATTGTTACCCCAGCATAAGCTTAGCCTAACCTGACAAACAAGAGATGGCTCTCAAAGTTTAGGATGCAATAGAGTCACCTGTGAAATGTTAAAATACATATTGTGTAACAAAAATATATTGGGGGACAGACTTATGGATTAGTGATGTTAAAACAATTATCAAATGATTTGACAAACCCTTTTGAATTTTATACTTTTTAATTTTTTTAACTTTATTTGTTACCCAAGTACATGGAAAAACAGAAGACTCGAACAAAAGAGAAAAAATAAAAAAAAAAAATCCAGAACTATACTGTTAACCGTCTAGTGTGGCATGTCAGGAATTTTCTTGTGAAAAAAGACCAT
>NW_011491265.1:3504-5761 GCF_000754665.1 Bison bison bison | reverse complement strand
GTGGACCCGCATTGGTGTTCGCCCTCGCCTTTGGATAGCCTCTGATCAAATCGTGGGCAGACGCTACTCTGTTCCTCTGGTCTAGAAGCGCGCCCGCCTACGCCTACTCCAAGGTAAGAGGGAGATGGTGCCTAGGCGGGAAACAGGACTCAGACTACACAGTGACTGAAGTTCACGTCAGCCCTTTGTCCAGCGAGGCCATGTTAACAGTAAGTTCAGGTCCTCGATTAACTCAACAGCATAGCTGGAGCCGAGTTGTCCCCCCCGCCCCCACCTGAAAATCTTCTGTCAAGTGTATCATCTCCTTGGAATGTCTATGTGGCTTTCTCAGATTATCAGAGAGAATCAGCCCTTGAGGGTTAATCCCCGGAGTCTCCTTTTTGTTCCTCCGCCTGCTTCCTAGACTTTCCACCTCCCCACCACCGGAGGTCGAGCATTTCACTTGCAGTCCTATCCAGGCACTTGAAATAGGGTTGAGGAAGTGAGGGTCCAAGTGAGAGAGACTTTTACTAGTTCTTTTTAATATTTGCCAGTTCTATTCCTTATAGTTATTATTATCATTACTGTTATTACTATCAGCCTACATCCTGTTTGCCATTAAAAAACAGAAAAGAGCTCTCTGCTGTCATTTGGGAAGCAGGAGGTAGATTCAAGCATGTGTGGGAATAAGTAAACAACCCAGCCACCTGTTTTCCCTTCTCAGTGATAATACTAATATGGATCCTTCAGGCAGCCACGTTTTTTGGAAGTTTGAAATGGACAGAACAGCTGAGGCTCCCCTTGTGAAGGGCCCCTGTGTATGTGGTGGCGGAGGTGGGGGGAGGGTCCGTGAAGTCAGCCTCTGAGGTCACATAAGTTCATAATACCAAATTGGAACTTCAGATTTTAAAAGCTGGTCGGTCACATGTTCAAGTCTTCAAGATTATGATTAACCTCCACAATTCCTCTATTTCCTAGTTCCCTACCATGGCCACATCCATATTATCACAATTACAACCAAAATTTCATACTACTTCTTACCATCTCAGGGACTGATCTAAGTTATGAGGCCTGAAACTTACAATTAAGGGGATGTGCTTTATGAAAAAGAATGTCAAAAATATATGAGCAATGCAGGCAACTAGGTGCCAAAGTTAATATTAATTTATAATAAATCACAGGAAATTATGAAATTTGAACAGCTGGTATACACAGAACATCTCAATTTCCATACACACAGCATTTTTATTAATTACTGCCTGGCCCACTTCTATGATTTTTTCCCTACAATTTTTTTTATTACAAACTCTTTTGCTCCTCTCTTCATATGTCTGTGTAATATAATTTTTCTTGGAGAAAAATGTAAATATAATTCTATCTTTCCTTTGCATGGTTAATACATTTGTTACTATTATTACTGTTGATAAAAAATTTAGTTTTACAATTCATTATTGGTGACAGGTAAAATTTTAGAGGTAGAACTGCTGTCTACCTCTGTCAAATTTCTTTCTTTTATGAGCTTAACATTTAAGTTTTCTTGTGAATATTTTTATCTTAAATACTCTTAATAATGATGCTTACAAACCAGTTTGATGTCCGTGTCCTGAAGAGGAGCAGAATTTGCCACTCCAAAATATGCCTTTGGGCACAAGATTATTTTAGGCTGATGATTTTTTAAGAAATCCAGACCTAGCAGAAGCTCAGAAAACCGGTAAGTTACCCTTTCGTAAGAGATATTTACATTTATAAGGGAAATTTCCACTTGTAAGGGTGTCTGCCTCTCAGTACCTGGAAGAGAAGGATAACTAAATCTCTAGAAACTTTTATCAATGGAGAAGGCTACAAGTTGAATTTGCATAACAACCTTATTCTTGTTTACTTCACTTTTCCTGGTCGCCTCTATTGACTGGTCTCCCCCATTCCCACCCCCACCAGCAACATCCTTTGTCTTTAGCTAGAGATGGTATTTAAGGCGGTACCTTGGGCTATTTCTGGGAGTTACTCAGTTTTGCTGGGTCTCCTTTATATACAGGACCTATGCGTGCATGTGTGCTCACGCAGTCGTGACCAACTCTTTGCAACTGTTTACAACTACATGGACTGTTGCCCGCCAGGCTTCTCTGTCAATGGAATGTTCCAGGTAAGAATGCTGGCGTGGATTGCCCTTTCTTCCTCCAGGGTATCTTCCCGATCCAAGGATCAAACCCACCTCTCTTGTGTCTTCTGCATTGGCAGGCAGACTCTTTACCACTAGCGCCATCTGGGATGTATACATGTT
>NW_011491265.1:628-1465 GCF_000754665.1 Bison bison bison | reverse complement strand
CCAAAAGAGACCCCCCCCCAATTAGTGTGACCCTAACATGCATTACCCACTCTGCTCCTGCTGTGCCATTCTTCTAGAATGAATAATTCCCCAGTCCTGGTACTATAAAGGAATATGAACAGGTAATATAAAGGAAGGCACATCTCATAAAGGAAATGCTCCTTGGGATGTTTCAGGAGCATAAAAATAGATCACAGGTACAGAGAGCCATATGAACATATGACCTCAAAGGCCTCACACCACCATTGCTTTTGGAGAGAACCAGGTACTTTAGCTCAGGCTAGAAGAAAAGGGATTTTTTCAGAGCACTGTGGACTCATGGCTTGGATGGTAGTCAACATCTGATTTCATCACTTATCATGGCAGATAGTGAAGATCTTCACTTTGAACACCTTTGATCTCTTCTTTTATCCTTTCTCATGTCTCCCTTTATGCTGTTAATATATGTTCCTTACTTTTTTTCCACACAGTCTTTGGATAAATATTCTAGGACTTTTCTTCTGCCAAATTGAGCAGAGGTGGACATATTCTTCTCCCAATGAAGTAGATCATGTCTAGCCCTGTCCACAAAAATGCCCCTAAGTTGACATGCACTGAAAACACCTTACCTGAAGAACACATACAGAAGAGAGGCATTTCTCAGTGCTGTCACAGAATGTCAAGGCCCAGAACCTGGCATTAGGTCTTGGTGAAGTGCCTCACACAGAGCCGATACAGCGCCTTGTGAAAGTAAAAGTGAAAGTCGCTCAGTCGCATTCAACTCTTTGTGACCCCATGGACTATACAGTTCATGGAATTCTCCAGGCCAGAATACTGGAGTGGGTATCCTTTCCCTTC
>NW_011491265.1:286-528 GCF_000754665.1 Bison bison bison | reverse complement strand
TTTCCCTTCTCCAGGGGATCTTCCCAACTCAGGGATCAAACCCAGGTCTCCCACTTTGCGGGCGGATTCTTTACCAGGTGAGCCACAAGGGAAGCACCTTGTAGGTTAGTCTATAATTCTTTCTGCAAGCTGACAGCACTGGGAGCTTAACACATTATTGACAAGAGATTTATTAATGCCACAGTTGTGAATTTCAACAAAAATCCCTGGTCAATAACATGTTAAACAGTGGTGAACCCACA
>NW_011491265.1:0-186 GCF_000754665.1 Bison bison bison | reverse complement strand
CTATAAGACAGAGAAGGGATTGTTTCCTTCAGTCACCTGCACTGTCATCTCTTCTGTGTCCTTTGCTTTGCATATTTGCTACTTTAGTTGTAACCAAACTAACACCACTTTGAACCTAGTCCAAAATGTCATTATTGCTCATGTCTGAATTGAGACCAGATTGAAAATTTATTTATACATGCTGCT
>NW_011491264.1:13884-15136 GCF_000754665.1 Bison bison bison | reverse complement strand
AACGGTTTCCACCCTTACCAGGGCAGAGCCCCATTTGGCTGCTTCTCCATTGAGAGGGAGCTAGTTTGACGGGCAGGAGATCTGGGTAGGGGGCTGGGGCTCAGACCAGGCCACGGGGTGGACTGTGCCATGAGGACTGGCGTGCACGGCAGCCACATGGATCGTGGCCTTGAGAGAGAAGGACCGCAGAGGGAGACGGGGCACCACAGGCTCGGGCCCCTGGGCCACACTCTGACCATGTGCAGCTCCGAGGTTCAGCGGCCGGGAGGGGGCCGAGGAGCTGCTGTCCCGGCCCAGAGCTTCCTGATATTCGCTGCTCCAGAACCCAGCCCAGGCCCCTCAGGGAGGAGGCACAGGGAGACGGTGCCAGACGGCTCAGGTGAAGCAGGGGCTGGGTCGGCCTCTGCTGGGTGCCCGGGGTCTGGACAAGGTAGGAGTGAGTGGTGATTGAGATCGCAGGCGGCAGAGAGTGTGCCCAGGGTGCCGCAGGCTTGCTGTCTGTCTGCAGCGTGTCTGACCCTCTCTGGGCCTTGGTGCCATCACCTTGAGACCGGCCTCACCGCGCTGTTGTGAGGTTTGTGCCAGTTATTAATAAAAGAGCTTGCTTAGGAGGGTGCATGGCACTTGCTCTGAACGCAGTCATCTGAACGTGATGCTCGAGACCAGGTGGTGACGTGTTTGTGGTCAACACGCACATGCTGTGCTGGTGACGATGCTGTCCTGTGGATTCCCATCTGGTGGAACCACAAAGCCCTGACCCCCCGGCGTGGACTGGATAGGCCACAGCTGGGTGAGGGTCCCGAGCCTCCTGCTGCGGGACGCTGACAGTCCCTCCCTCTGGACAGTAATTTTTGTTAATGTCTTGCTGAGAAGAAGGGCAGGTTCAGGAAAGCCGCACAGGGAACAGAGCTGGGGCCACGGAGCTGGGGTACAAGCTTCTCCAGGAAGACGCTTTTGCACATCAGGGCCCATGTCAAGCCCACAGCGGAGCCTGAAAATACTGTGGGTGTGCAGGACCAGAGGTGGAGCTGGGCAGGCTCCAGGTGTCAGGGGAAGGACGGGGAGGGGTCACCCGGGATGACCAGCAGACCAGGGAGAGACCGCATCGCCTGTGGCCTGGGGGCAGGCTCCGGGCGCTGGCTCGGGAGGAGGAAGATGCAGCTGGATACCCTTGTGGACAGATTAACACAGATCACCAACTCCTCACGGTGCCCAGCGCTGTGCTCCTGGACACAAATCATGTGACCCACAC
>NW_011491264.1:7717-10368 GCF_000754665.1 Bison bison bison | reverse complement strand
AATGCTCCCTGTCCTCCCAGAGCCTGGTGCAGCGCCTGGCACGCACGCTGGGGGAACCTTCGGAGCCCGGAGTGGGGAGTGAGTAAGCCTCCCCTGCCAGGACTCTGCCTTCTGGAAATCCAGCCAAGGGCAACATCCTACATGAAAAGCTTTATACACGTTCCTGTTTAAAATGTTGAAAGCAGGGACTTCCCTGGTGGTCCAGTGGTTAAGAATCCGCCTGCCGATGCAGGGGACACAGGTTTGATTCTTGGTCCAGGAAGATGCCACGTGCCGTGGAGCAATTAAGCCCGTACGCCACAGCTCCTGAGGCCACAGGCTCTAGGGTCCGTGCTCGCAACAGGAGAGGCCACCGTGAGATGGCTGTGCACCCTGGGGGGAGCCCTGCTCCCCACAGCTAAGAAAGCCTGCACACAGCAACCAAGACCTAGTGCGGCCAGAAATAAGTAAATTTAAAAAAAGTTGAAAGCATAAAAATCATCTAAATATTGCCCAATAGGGTTAACTGATTTAGGCTATAAATAAATAATTGGAATATTGGGCTGCTTTGAAAAAAAGTGTGCTTACAGATAATACAGAAAATGTTATGTTGTTAAGAAAAAATAAATATGCAGAGTCTATGCTAGAAACTACACTGAAAAAGACTGAAAGGAGACACGAAGATCGCAGTCGCCACTGGAGGTGAGGCGGACGGCTTCTCCTTCTTTTTTCCCTGCAGTGAACGTGTCCTAATTGTTTATTAGGGACCCCCAAAGGCAAATAGAAACACTCACAGAAAAACTAAAAATAAAAAAGCTAACATAAAAAGCTATTTTGGCCACAATGAAAGTACCCATCTCAGAGGATTCGGTGAGCTTGGCTAAGAGGCTGAGCGCAGCACTAGAGCAAGTCAGGGCCAGTCCCGTTTACCAACACCGCATGAAGCAGAATGTTTCTATTTTATTTTTTTAAGCAGTATTTTTCCATTATAAAGAGTAGTACATGATTATTATAGAAAATGTGGATACTGTAGAAAATAAAAGGAATATTAAAAAATCCTTATATCTTTCCAACTTAAAAACGATTGCTAAAATTTTGGTGTTTTTATCCCCCCCAGTTTCGTTCCTGTATGTGAGTTTTATTTGAAGCTAGAAGGAGATTGAGAGAATCAAGGTATAATTTAAGGCAAAAAAAATTAAGGCAGAGTAGGCAAGATCATTATAAAGTGAAGAATGGTGGTCTCGGCTCAGAGTCTAGTTATGAAATACTGACCGAGAAGTTCATGATTCAAAATGTTAAGAAAAGGAGAAAAACATAATCAGATCTAAAAATACAATCTATAAGGTAAAGAAAAAACTACATGTACAACTGGGACTCTATATTCTTCATGTCACTGGCAACATTCTTTTTGGATGTTAATGGGAATATTTCAACAGGGGGTTAGGTGTGATGCAAGTATTGAGCTCTAAGAGAAAACCCCAGGAAGACAGTCTAATAAGTCAGGGCATTTCTTGTGCCCCATGAAGTCTGGAGGCTGATGTGGAGGGCATCAGGCTCCTCTTGGTCCTGGGTCCCTAGTGTGTGGTCTCTGTCCTCATGGCTCCCCGAGGCTGCTGTATCTCTGCACACTGTGGTCGGTTCCAGGCAGGAGGACATGAAAGGGCAGAGGGGCAGGCAGCTGGTTTGGTAAAGGCCCCATTGTGTGCTGTAGTGAGGAGTGGGCAAGAGCCAGGCAGAGAGGGAGCAAAAGCAGCGTAAGGCCCATCCTTAAGGCTGGGTGCCCTTCCCTGATGCATCTCCCGAAGGTGGGGAGCCAGAACATTTACCTGCTGGCTCCAGGCCCTAGCTGATTGAGGGCCACCCCAGGAGGGCTCACCCCTTGCCCTTCAGAGCATCTCACACGAGGGCTGAGGGCAGAGTGAAGAAGCAACTCCCCTCGGGATCACCCAGCAGGCCACAGCCAAGCTCAGGACCCCTGCCTGGGCTTCTGATCCTTCACAGCTAAGCAGCCATCCTGACATTCTCAAAAGAAGCACAGAGAGCAGAACCCCCTGAGGGGCCTCCAGGTACCACCTTGCCCCCAGGCTGAGGGTGGCTGAGAGGCAAATGGCGCCCCTAAGGACAGGCCATTAGGGGGCACAGCCTTGGTGCTGAGTGGAGCAGTGGTACCAGGACCCCGTTCCTGAGACAATGCCCTGAGCTGGCCTCACCTGGTGTTCAGGTGTGAGGTGAGTGTGAACCGGGAGTTGCTGCCCAGCGTAGGTCTCTCCTCCGATGTGTCCCCGTTCTGGCTTGGGTCTCGTGTTCCGGAATTAGCACAGGACCGGCACACAGGCCCGTCTCCTGCCCTGGCTCTGCCCTGTGGCAGCATCCGGAGTCCACAGTCAGCGGCACTGAGTCCCTCACCCTCTCCCCGCGAGTGAAGTGCAGCTTTGCAGGGAGGAGGACAGAACAATCGAGCCCTGAAAGCTGCCTCAGCCATCACTGGGCTTGATGACAAGACAACTTTGCCTTTGTTTATTTCCTTTGTGCAAATTTAGAGCAGACAAGAGCAGCAGCTCCCGGCATCCGCCTGGCAGGAAGGGGCCTGGCTCCCACCCTGCGTAGACTCCCACCTGGTGTAGACGCCCCCCTTGGCGGAAGCACACTCACACTCCACCTCCCGCAGAGAA
>NW_011491264.1:4257-6040 GCF_000754665.1 Bison bison bison | reverse complement strand
AGCTGCCCTGGGGCATGTGGGATCTTCCTGGACCAGGGATTGAACTCATGTCTTCCACACTGCCTGGCGCATTCTTTACCACTGAGCCAGCAAGGAAGCCCAGAGCTGCTTTTCAAATCAACAGCAGCAGAGCGGGGACATTTTGGACAGCATCTGGGGCCATTAAATGCGTATGTAACGTGTGAGTGTGTGTCTGTGTCAGGGGTGCATGCCTGTTTGTGGGTGCATGCCTGCATACCGGTGCCTGTATGAAGAGGGTGCATGGCGCTAACACAGCTACAATGATGAGAAACAAGCTTTTCTGCTCTCAAAGCATCATAGCAAACGCTGTGTGGAGGGGAGGGGAGGGGAGAGCCTCACGCACACATGTGAGTGCCCTGCCTTAGGGCTTGGCAGACAGGGAGGCAGCCCTGACCGCTTCAGTCATTACCTCAGCCCACAGTTATGCTTCCGTGGGGCCAAGGACTCTTCCTTTGTGGCATTTATAACGGGTAAATTTTTTAATGATATAACTGACACAGTCATGATTAAATTTTCATTTCCATTGAACTATAAAATCTTTTGTTTTGCTCAGCCGCTCAGTTATGTCTGACTCTGCAGCCCCATGGACTGCAGCACACAAGGCCTCCCTGTCCATCACCAACTCCCGGAACTTGCTCAAACTCATGTCCATTGAGTTGGTGATGCCATCCAACCATGTTGTCTTCTGTTGTCCCCTTCTCCTCCTGCCTTCAATCTTTCCCAGCATCAGGGTCTTTTCTGATGGGTCAGCTCTTTGCATCAGGTGGCCAAAGTATTGGAGCTTCAGCCTCAGCATGAGTCCTTCCAATGAATATTCAGGACTGATTTCCTTTAGGATGAACTAGTTGGATCTCCTTGCTGTCTAAGGGACTCTCAAGAATCTTCTCCAACACCACACTTCAAAAGCATCAATTCTTTGATGCTCAACTTTCTTTATGGTCCAATACTCACATCCATACATGACTACTGGAAAAACCAGAGCTTTGATTATACGAACCTTTGTCAGCAAAGTAATGTCTCTGCTCTTTAATATGCTGACTAGGTTTGTCATAGCTTTTCTTCCAAGGAACAAGTGTCTTAATTTCATGGCTGCAGTCACCATCTGAAGTGATTTTGGAGCTCCCCAAAATAAAGTCTGTCACTGTTTCCATTGTTTCCCCATCTATTTGCCATGAAGTGATGGGACCAGAGGCTATGATCTTCTTTTTTTGAACGTTGAGTCTTAAGCCAACTTTTCACTCTCCTTTCACTTTCATCAAGAGGCTCTTTACTTCCTCTTTCTGATATAGGGTGGTGTCATCTGCATATTTGAGGTTACTGATATTTCTGTCTGCAGTCTTGACTCCAGCTTATGCTTCATCCAGCCCGGGATTTCACATGACGTACTCTGCATAGAAGTTAAACAAGCAGGTTGATAATATACAGCTTTGACGTACTCCTTTCCCAATTTGGAACCAGTCTATTGTCCCATGTTCGGTTCTAACTGTTGCTTCTTGACCTGCATACGGATTTCTCAGGAGGCAGGTAAAGTGGTCTGGTATTCCCAACTTGCCGAGGTCCAGCCCCGGCTGATCCAGGGTATTCGAAGGGGAGATGGCGTCGGCGACTATTTATTTATTTATCAAAGATATAAAGAGTAATAGAATGAGGATAGCTCACTAGGAAAATTCAGTGGAGAAAAGAAGCTGAGTAGCTTGGTTTACGCGGGAGACCAATAAAACTTCAAGACAACAAGTTTGCACCACTTACGTAGGCCGCAGGC
>NW_011491264.1:3587-4157 GCF_000754665.1 Bison bison bison | reverse complement strand
CAACAAAGACTTGTTTTCTCTAAGAGTAATTATTTTAAGGTTTGGCACCATCTTCCGAAGATAAAATTGCATTCCTATAGGGCGGATGTGTAATGGGTTTACAACAAAGGAAAGAATTTATTACCTTAAGGGTCTAAAGTTACTAACACCAAGGCCACTACTTATTTTTTCTACATACCAACTGTATTAATTAATACACATTCAAGGATACAATTCAGGGGATGTGGAAACTTGGCAACAAGCATTGGCTCATCAATGAAATCCTTTACTAGTTTATTCTGACAGTTTCTAACTCTCTGAGAGGTTCTAAGCTATTTGAATATCTTAAGCTTCCTGTGCCTCTCGAGGCTGGGAGACTGTAAACAATCGTATGCATAGCTGTAGGAGTCCGGGTGAACTTGTCAGGTGAGTTAGAGAGCCACCTGAGGGGTTTGGATTTAAACACTCCTAATTGCCCAGGAACTTTATGAATTGGAGCTGTAAGTTAACTCTTTGACAGAGAGAGCGAGATGGTGGTGGGGGACAGCCCCCAGTAGAGTCAGAGGTGAGAGCACAAAGCAATAAAGTAGG
>NW_011491264.1:0-224 GCF_000754665.1 Bison bison bison | reverse complement strand
TTCACTTTCATGCATTGGAGAAGGAAATGACAACCCAATCCAGTGTTCTTGCCTGGAGAGTCCCAGGGACTGGGGAGCCTGGTGGGCTGCCGTCTGTGGGGTCGCACAGAGTCAGACACGAACTGAAGTGACTTAGCAGCAGCATAGAGCTTCTCCATCTTCAGCTGCAACGTTATCAGTCAGTTCAGCCGCTCAGTCATGTCTGACTCTTTGCAGCCCCATAG
>NW_011491263.1:14077-14310 GCF_000754665.1 Bison bison bison | reverse complement strand
CGACTCTTCACATCAGGTGACCAAAGTATTGGAGCTTCACAACAGTCCTTCCAATGAACATTCAGGGTTGATTTCCTTTAGGATTGACCAGTTTGATCTCCTTGCTGTCCAAGGGACTCTCCATCACCAGAGTTCAAAAACATAAATTCTTTTTCACTCAGTCTTTTTTATGGTCCAACTGTCACATCTGTACATGACTACTGGAAAAACCATAGCCTTGAGTATACTGACCT
>NW_011491263.1:12783-13437 GCF_000754665.1 Bison bison bison | reverse complement strand
TCTTGTCCTGCATACAGGTTTCTTAGGAGGCAGGTAAGGTGGTCTGGTATTCCCATCTCTTTTAAGAATTTTCCTCTGTTGTGATCCAGTCAAAGGCTTTAGCGTAGTCAGTGAAGCAGAAATAGATGTTTTTCTGAAATTCCCTTGCTTTTTTCTATGATCCAATGGATGCTGGCAATTTGATCTCTGGTTCCTCTGCCTTTTCTGAATCCAGCTTGTACATCTGGATGTTCTCGGTTTACATACTATTGAAGCCTAGCTTGGAGGATTTTGAGCATTACCTGCTAGCGTGTGAAATGAATGCAACCGTGCAGTAGTTTAAACATTCTTTGGCATTGCCTTTCTTTGGGATTGGAATGAAAACTGACCTTTTCCAGTCCGGTGCCCACTGCTGAGTTTTCCAAATTTGCTGGCATATTAAGCGCAGCACTTTAACAGCATCATCTTTTAGGATTGAAATTGCTCAGCTGGAATTCGATCACCTCCACTAGCTTTGTTCATAGTAATGCTTTGTAAGGCCCACTTGACTTCACATTCCAAGATGTCTGGCTCTAGGTGAGTGATTACACCATCATGGTTATATGGGTCATTAAGGCCTTTTTTGTACAGTTCTTGTGTTCTTGCCACCTCTTAGTATCTTCTGCTTCTGTTAGG
>NW_011491263.1:7773-10391 GCF_000754665.1 Bison bison bison | reverse complement strand
CCCTATATGGATCAGTGCTGTCATGTAGGTGATTTTTCTTCTTCTTCTAGAACTTAGTCTCCTCAGTTTTAAATTACAAAGGCATTGGTTTACTTCACATTTAATCATAACAATCTAACTTCTATGGCAATATTTATATAATAAACTTGTGGAAGAAAAGTAGATTTTAACCACTCTGCAGCATTATAGATCCCTGTCCCCTAGACATAGGCATGTTGGGTTCCATGGGGGTCAGAGTGTTCCAGGTTAGATGGCTGGAAACACCCTCACCTTCATGAGCTTGGCAGGAGTTGTGGTGGTGAATACTTGAGTGATTTTAGGACAACTAATTTTTCTTTCCTGTGCAGTTATCAGCTTCACTATAGTTCAATGAGAGGTGAAAAGAAAAAAAACACTCTATGGAAGTTTACCACTGTAACTGTCAAAGGTATCTTGCAGTGGTGGTAGAAAACACAGCTAAATAGACTTCATCTTCTCAAACATGTTAATTAGAAATGATATGATGATTTTTGCGAGAAGAGAGACACAGCTAATTCTAAACCCAAGTAGGGTTCCCAGGGGCAAGGCAGCATAACTCTAACTTAACTACATAAGCATGAAGCTTAAAATTTTAATTGGGTAAGTCATAAGCTATAAGACTTTAAAACTAACCCTTAAGCCTTTTACCTTATTAGATGGTCCTTCATATTCTAATCAGTATTTAATAGTTGCATAGTCACTTTTCTAAACACTATAGGGAAATTTAAGCCTTCCCCACCTGAAGTCTAGTGTGAATTTATCATATTCTCTGTAAATTCAATAATAAGCATAGAAAGTAAAATGTCTTCCTCATATTGGTAATGAATCAATCTCAGGAGGTGCAGTGGGAATAAACAAATGTTAAAAAAAAAAAAGTCTGTATAACAAAACAGCCAATTATGATCAAAACCCTGTTTAGGTTTTTACAATAGAAAATAGAGGTGTATTGAAATAACACAAATTTTGAATCATTATTAACTTTATTTGTCACTCTTTATAGACATTGGTCCACTTTCACATAAAAAGTAGGGAGTATCTACTTCCACTTAACAACTTAACATTCTATATAGAACAATTTTGTACCGTAAACCAGAGTAACTTACACAAGGGGAAAAATGACTGAAATCATGCCCCAAGATGTCCCCCAAATGTTTTTGCGTATATGATTACAAGTGTCTTAACGCCACAAAGCTAGTTCCTTCTTAATGTAGTATTTTTAATATCCACACTTGACCATTCAGATCACCAAAATTTCAGAAGAGATTAAAAAAAACAGCTATCATCTGTCAATCAGATGCAATTGAAAATGTGAATGACTGTGGAAGCACATTCATACTTAATAGCTGCTTGAAGTTAAAAACCTTTTCTTGTTTCAGAGATATTTACATTAAGACATTTACAAATGGTTCATAGTATATAACAGCCCAAATGTCACTTTTAACCTGTCCTGTGTAAGGAAGTTAAACATTTCAAATTCAGTGCATTTTCCCAACATAAATAACACAAACTATTCTAAATGTTTTACATTTATTACAGTGCATATTTCCAAATAGTAGATGGAATGAAATTATATTAAATGGTTATATCATCGTATTTAAGCATATTATGGAATCTATATCACACAAGTCAACTCACATCAATACTATATAACTCACTCTAAAAGAACATCACAGGCACACACAAAAGAGAACAAAATCTGTTTTTTTTTTATAAATTTAAAGTGTACTATCTAGTTTAAACTACACTAAAAGATTTATTTTAATGAAAGAGCCAATTTTCAAACCCTCTTTCTTTCCAAGTTTGTCATAAGGAAAGTTCAATCCATTCGAATCTTCTGGTTTGTCATCCTATAAATGATGCTATCATATCCAGGATCCATGTTCCAAATATTGTAACAGGTGACAATCAGAGTCAAGGCCAAGCCGATCATTATCCAAAGTACCAGGTTGAAAACCACGGGATATTCAAAATTATATTTATATGCAAGGTTATAGGTAGTTGAGGGGTCCTTCTACAATAAAAGAAAATCAAGATGGAACATGGATTAAGTTAGGAAATTACCACAATTTGATAGCTGTGATTCATTTATGTAACAAACATACTAAGTGGCATAAGAGCTACATATACTAGGAACTAAGAAGGAGGAGCCTTCACAAAGAAGATAAACACTGTTGGTGGAAGCAGAAAGTGGCTCAACTGCTTGAGAAAATTTGGCAATACCAATAAAGTTGATGGTGTGCATATACAGTGATCCAGCCAGTTCATACCCTAGGGAACACTTGTATATGTGTAGAGAGACATGTACAAGGATGTCTATCAACAGAATGGATAACTGGCACATCCGTGCAATGAACATGTAGCAGTAAAATGACCTCAACTACTCAGTCAGCATGCATGACTCTTAAATACTGAGCCTTTGCTCAGAGAAAAAACATAGTATGATTCCAAACAACATTGTTTAAGCCGAAATGAAGTGAAAGTGTTAGTCACTCAGTCATATCTGACTCTGCGACCCCATGGACTGTAGCCCACCAGGCTCCTCTGTCTATGAGATTTCCCAGGCAAGAATACTGGAGTGGGTTGCCATTTCCTTCTCCAGG
>NW_011491263.1:4648-5354 GCF_000754665.1 Bison bison bison | reverse complement strand
GATGAAAGTCCTGGCAATGGATGGTGGTACAGTTGCACAACAATGTGAATGTTTTTAGTGCCACAGAACTGTACACTTACAAATAGTTAAATGGTAAATTTTACGTTAGCTATATTTTGCCATGATGAAAAGAAAAAAGTACTGTACTAGAGTTATCAATCATTTCCTATGCTGCCTCTGCCAGCTTTGGAAAGAGATGATCTCTGGTAGTTCTCTGGTGGTCCAGTGGTTAAGATTCAGCTCACTGCCAGGGCCCAGGTTCAATCTCTGGTGGGGAACTAAGATCCTGCAAGCTGTGCTGCACAGCTCAAAGACGGAAAGACACACTGACATCCCACTATATACCTGTGACCTACCTACTCCATCCTCAGCCCTCAAAGAAGGTGAGTAAAAGACTTCAATCAGTAGTCTTTCACTAAGCAGATTTTCCCATTAGGAAGCAAAAAGTCAAATGGTCATACTCTTAACTGCTCACACTCCGTCGATGATTTACCTTTTGCAGAGCATCAATAAGGATCTTAGAGGCATCTCTAAATTGTTCAGAGTCTTCCCCATAGTGTTTCCCAATTTCATCCAGGCCTGCTAGCTCCAGTGAGTATAAATCAGGAGAATGATCCTTGGCTAGATGCTTATGTCGAGACAACTTAGGAGAACAAACAAAAGGAAGTGGATAAAGTAATGTCAAACACAGCCAGTTGGAGTTTTA
>NW_011491263.1:0-188 GCF_000754665.1 Bison bison bison | reverse complement strand
TAGAAGCTTCATTAAGTGGAATTCTAAAGTTTTTGTTTGTTTTGGGGTGGATCTTTTCCCTTAGAGGCAGTCAGTCAGGGTCAAGCAGTAACATGAGCTCTTTTCAGTTTCTACTCATGTAAAATGAGGCTACTGTTTTTAAAATGTTTAATTTCAGATTGTAGGCTAATGAAAATCTGAAGGGCATT
>NW_011491262.1:22168-22346 GCF_000754665.1 Bison bison bison | reverse complement strand
TCCCCAATGTAAAAAGCCCTAAACCACTTAAGTATTTGGGCCTTTATACCTGTTCTTCTCTCCTCATAGTGTATCAGTATTACTCACTCTTTTTTTTTTAATTGAAGTATAGTTGATTTAGAATGTAGTGTTAGTATTAAGTGAACAGTGAATTATATATATAATACATACATATAAC
>NW_011491262.1:14891-20805 GCF_000754665.1 Bison bison bison | reverse complement strand
CTCTCATACTTCAGTACACTCTCTCTTTACATGTTCCTTTATCACATAGACCCTTCTGATGACTAATTATAGTGTAGCTCTTACCACCATTTGTTGAATATTTACAATGATTTCCCTTATTATCATGCCATAATATATGAAAATAGGTTTGTGTATATAGTAAAAAAAAATTCTTTATCAGATGTGAATATAAAGATAGTGACCTACAAAAATCATATATCATCAATACACAGAATGGGAATTCAGAGTCCTCCTTGAGAGACCTCCTAATCCACTGAGTTAGTCAAAGACAAATCAGAGGTGACTTCATGGAGCCAGTTAATACAAGGCAATGAGGGTGTAGAAGTAAGGAGCCCTAGACCAGCTAAGAGGTCCTGGGTAGTCTCAAGTGTGTAAATATTGATTTCATTTTGGTCTAGAAATATGCCAACCAATGACATTGATAGGAGATTAATAACATGAAAGTATGAGGATGGTGAGGAATGAGATGGTGCAAATAGATTCATAGGATCAGATGAGTCAGATACATAAGAAAATAGAAACACAGATGAAATTAATGTTGCTTTGGAGAAAAATATTCTCAAAATATTAAGAAAGATCATTCAACTAATTATTGTCACTAAAAAATTGTGTATTGTCAATTGGACTTATATCCATACATAGAAAGTGGAAACATAGGGTTTAAATAAAATGAATGGGCTTACTATTCACTTAGAAAGTAATAGCAAATTAAAATTCAGTTATATATATATACATATACATATATATATATATACACACACACACACACACACACACACACATATACAAGGCTTCCCTAGTATCTCAGATGGTTAAGAATCCATGCTCAGTGCAGTAGACCCAGTTTCAATCCCTGGGCCAGGAAGATCGCCTGGAGAAGAGAATGGCAACCCACTCCAGTATCCTTGCCTGAAGAATTCCATGGACAGACAAGCTAGGCAGGTTACAGTCCATGGGGATGCAAAGAGTCAGACACAACTGAGTAGCTAACACTTGTATATATATATAAAGAGATAGAGAAAACATTACTAGGGAGACATATGTGTTGTTCCGAAATCAAAGACTGGGCGAAATATGGAATTATCCAAAACTTCCAACTTAAAAACATAAGGACTGAACTGAAAACTGAAGAAGATGAAGGAGACATTAAAAGAGAAAGAGAAAAAGTGTGTATTAGGTGAAGGAATGATCTGTTTGTGGAAGATGTATCATCTTGTATGAGTTTTAAAACGCCAGTGTGGCTGTATACAGAAGACTGCTAGTCTTGTATTCCAAGAGGCTGCAGTGACATTAAATATGACACTTCCCAAATGATGTAATATTTGGGGACCAATTTCTGAGAGTCAGGAGAAGCGATCAATGTTTTCCCATCAGAGAAGAGTAAGGGCATGACAAGCTGTGCCTTGGGTTGTGAGATGTTGATGGGCCCATTGTGGAATTCGGAAGATCAGGCAGGATGTAGGCACAGCTGCTGAGGGGAGAGATGGTGATAGCTTGAGGGACAAGATGATGAAGGAAATTCTGGGCAGTCCATGAGAGTGAGAGATGAGAGGAGGTAAAGGACAGAACTGGGAGTTGAATTAGATATGTGGGAAAAAGGGTTAATATCAGTCCTGGACATTTTCCTCCTATAAAGATCTTATTGCCCTTTTTTTTCCCTAAGGTTTTTGTTGTTGTTGTTGTTGTTGTTGCTGTTTTTATTGCATGTGTTTCGTGTCTCTGGGAAACCTATTCGATTCCAACAAAGTGAAAAGTCAGCAGCCTTTCATGACCACATAGCTGACAGCAAGACTAGCCTGATGTATGAAGTGCATTTGGGCTAGAAAGACTTTGCATGGAATTTACATGATGATTGATGAACATACATCTCATTTTTCACAAGGGAATTGTGAGTCTTCTGTCAAATATATCTGTTTTAGGTCCCTAGAAGTTGTGCTCATGGTCATTTACAAACAGTTCAGATCTTTACAGAACTAGGCTTATCTCACCTGAGGTGGATTCACACACATCCATCTAGTATGGTTCCTTACAAAGCTGAGATGACAGGGATAATGTCCCTCCTGTAAGGAACATCTCTGAGAGCTCAACTAAAGCAGCTGTGCCCAATGCTATGTCCCCTGTGCTGTAACTCCCAACTAAGCTTAGCCAACCTGGCAATTTATATCATATGAGGTTGTATGGGTAGGATTGGTGATTCCGATTGGAAACCACCACTTGTGGTCAGTCGGTGGAGGTATCACAGAGTGGTAGCCCAGTGATGCTCATTCCTCAACCTGGACTCACTATGACCCTGTGGCCATAGTCTAAACTCAGAGGGTCTATCAGAGGTTCCAGGCAAAGGGGACAATGAAGCAACCAATAAGAAAGGGAAGCTCTCAAATGATATTCCTGTCTTAATGGTTGCCATAGTTTGATGACAAAAAAAAAGATCTCCACTGTGAGATGGCTAATAAGTCTCTGTTCGCCCTGAACAAGGGAATGAAAGCTACAAAGGCTGCACAGAGTTAAACTGAGACTTACTGAAACTCTCCAGCTGTGCCATGTTCATCCTACATGAAGGATCCTGATAAAGATGAGGCTGAGTCAAAAAGTCTACAAACCATAAATGCTGGAGAGGGTGTGGAGAAAAGGGAACCCTCTTACACAGTTGGTGGGAATGCAAACTAGTGTACTCACTATGGAGAACAGTGTGGAGATTCCTTAAAAAACTGGAAATAGAACTGCCATACGACCCAGCAATCCCACTGCTGGGCATACACACTGCGGAAACCAGAATTGAAAGAAACACATGTACCCCAGTGTTCATTGCAGCACTGTTTACAATAGCAAGGACATGGAGGCAACCTAGAATTCCATTGGCAGACAATGGATAAGGAAGTTGTGGTACATATACATAATGGAATATCACTCAGCTATTAAAAAGAATGCATTTGAGTCAGTTCTAATGAGGTGGAGGAAACTGGAGCCAAATATACACAGTGAAGTAAGTCAGAAAGAGAAACACCGATACAATATATTAACATGTATATATGAAATTTAGAAAGACAGTAATGACTCTACATGTAAGACAGACAGCCCTCTGGATGGGGAGGAAGGCAGGTGGGAGGGGGTTTCAAAATGGGGGATACACATGTGCACCCATGGCTGATTTATATATGTGTATGGCAAAATCCACCACAAACTTGTAAAGTAATTAGCCTCCAATGGTTATATAAATAAATACATTAAAAATAGATGAGGCTGAAAGTGAACCAGAAATATAATCCAGCTAATGTTACAGATACTTAAAATATGCACTTTGCCCCTGGCTGCAAAGATAAGTGTCCCAGATCACTCTCTGATGAATAAAATCAGAGGTCAACATTATTCAAATCTATGACTAAAACTGTGATCCAAATCTGGTGAGGGGCCTCCAGTTATATCTCAATATTTCAAGATCCAACCAATGCTCAGCTGCATCAAGAACCTATCAAGAAGGGAGGATCAGAACATGCATTCAGACATGGGGTGGCAGATTTATTTTCTCTGCAGAGATAAGAGCTAATGTCAAAGTAGTGATCGCCACAACAGACACAGAAGAAACTAGTTCTCACAAATGAAGAATGATACCCCACCACTACCTAAACAGTGACCCAATGTCTCCCCGACAAGCAGGAAGACAGATGTGGGAACATGAATCACATCTGCCTGAGAAAAACTTCAGGTCATTGCACCTTACAGGTTGGTCATCTGACATTTGAGCTCATGAGAATACAAACTCACAATATCTCAGAGGTACCAACTACAGATCAACAAAAAAGGACATAAAACTACAATAATTATGTAAAAGTCCAAACAGGAAATTTATAAGCAGAACTTTCTTCTCTGATTGCAGTAAAGCTGTTTCTCTTAATCTGATAGAGCCACAAATTCCCAATGATAGATGGGAAACCATCAGTATTGTAAATTAAATTGGAAAGTGAAATTGTGCTTTGTTTTATGTGCCAGGCAGTTTTCTACTATTATATAGTATAAACTACTTACAACACTTGCAAACTAAAACCTGAAAGAGTAAAGTAACAAATCTATTTGAAAATCATGTAGTAATTACCATGACAGAGGTTCACTGTGTGAATTCAGAAGATGTTTCTAACATCTTCTGTGGCTGAGAGGGCAACAAGGAATTTGTAGCAGAAGTGATAATGTCCAAATAAGATTTGATCAACAGAGTAGAGGTCATGGTGAGAAAAAAGATTTGACTTCTGCTTCTGTGCCTTGAGTACAGTGGGTACAGCTGTACCTTCTATAGGAAAGAGGAAGGTAGATAAACACGTGATTTCTCCAACTTAACTTCCCTCATAAGTCTCATGATGTGGTATAAGAATACTTTTCTAACATCTTTTGCTATCCTTAGTAACAATCAAGTAACAAGTCTTTAAAACTTAAAGTTAGATGTCACTGTTACTAGAAATTAGAGGCTTCCAGGTGGCACTTCTGGAAGTTTTTCCCAAGCGCTCTCCTTGCCCAATCTCTCAGCTGAGCTGCTTCTGGGTGGCACATCCTGCTGAAGGAGAAGCAGGAACAGGTTAGGGATGTAAGGAAGTGCAGCATTTCCCTGTGTTAGGACAAGAGAATTCATGAGAGGCTGCAGAGCCCGCCAGATGTCACAGCATCTGGTTCCTGAACATATGAAAACCTAGGGAATGAGAAATGATCTGTACAGCCATGCAGAAATACTGTATTTCTACACTGATAGAATGGCAACCCACTCCAGTACTCTTGCCTGGAAAGTCCCATGGATAGAGGAGCCTGGTAGGCTGCTGTCCTTGGGGTCGCGAAGAGTCAGACACGACGAGCGACTTCACTTTCACTTTTCACCTTCATGCATTGGAGAAGGAAATGGCAACCCACTCCAATGTCCTTGCCTGGAGAATCCCAGGGACAGCGGAGCCTGGTGGGCAGCCGTCTGTGGGGTTGCATGGAGTCGGACAGGACTGAAGCGACCTAGCAGCAGCAGAAGCAGCAGCAGCAGCAGTAATGAAAATATCAGGATGGGAAGACCCTTTGGCCTTTGACCTGTTATTGAAGGAAGTGAATTTCTAACTCTGAAAGACCAAAGATTCTGCCTGTTTTCAGTGTGTTCGATTCCTACTTACAGAATACAAAGTTTCTATGGGTAGATTCAGCCTACAGAAATAAACAGTCCCTCCAGGGAACAAACAAAGCCTTTCTTTTCTTCCAGTCACCTTTCTCCTAAGAATTCCCCTCCCCCAGACTGATCTTCAGTCAGCAATCTAACCAGGAAGCCTGCAAGCTGGGCCTTTTCCCCGTTGAGAACAGCTTGCAGACAACAAATAAAACTCACCTAAGCAGGTTCCATTTTTTTCTTGTGTATCTTTCAAATTCTGCCCTCCACAAACCGCTTAGGTATCTTCAGATATGAAAGGAGAAGTTGTCATTCCTTGGAGAAGAGTAAACACATGTCTTGGACATATGTGTTCAGGATTCACTCGCCTCACCAGGGGCCTGAAGGAAACTGAAGGTTAAATTCTAGTGGGTGGAGTTTGGCCAGGAAAACAGAAGAGGAACTACAAGGCCAGCAAGAGGCATCCACATAGGGCCTCTGGAAACTAACAAGGCTTTTTGTGCCTGCATTTGGTGAGTCAGTTCAGTTCAGTTCAGTTGCTCAATCATGTCTGACTCTTTGCAACCCCATGAATCGCAGCACGCCAGGCCTTCCTGTCCATCACCAGCTCCTGGAGTTCACTCAGACTCATCCAACGAGTCAGTGATGCCATCCAGACATCTCATCCTCTGTCGTCCCCTTCTCCGCCTGCCCTCAATCTTTCCCAGCATCAGAGTCTTTTCCAGTGAGTCAACTCTTCGCATCAGGTGGCCAAAGTACTGGAGTTTC
>NW_011491262.1:11938-14706 GCF_000754665.1 Bison bison bison | reverse complement strand
CTAGGTGGGTCATAACTTTCCTTCCAAGGAGTAAGTGTCTTTTAATTTCATGGCTGCAGTCACCATCTGCAGTGATTTTGGAGCCTAAAAGAATAAACTCTGACATTGTTTCCACTGCTTCCCCATCTATTTCCCATGAAGTGATAGGACCAGATGCCATGATCTTCATTTTCTGAATGTTGAGTTTTAAGCCAACTTTTTCACTCCCCTCTTTCACTTTCCTCTTTCACCTTCATCAAGAGCCTTTTTAGTTCTTCTTCACTTTCTGCCATAAGAGTGGTGAGTCAGTGAATGCTTTTTTTCCTATCTCAGCTCTTCTCTGAGAAGCTATTCTCAAGTCTCTTCAAAATAATCAGTCCTTTGGAAAACTTAGGCTTCCTAAGCAATGCAATTTCACACACCCACCTTGTCTTGTTTCCTAACAAAGAGCTGTCCGATGCAGGAGTAAAGTATCCCCTTTACCCCAGTGAAGACCCACACTGAGGACTCCCTTCAGACAGCAGAATTGGCTTGCTCTTTACTGGCCTGTGTCCACCAGCTGAAGTAGGGAATCTGGCCAGTCTGTCCTATTAGGTCATGTTAGAGGAAATGGCTCAACAAACCTGAATCACTCAGGTGGTCACTTAGAAAGGTGATCACAGAGTGGTCGTTCACTGATGCTGACATTCAGAAGCTGGATGCTATGTGGCCAAAATGATATTTTTACTAAATAGCTTGAGAAAGAGTAAACTGTAGGAGGGTTATTTGTTGAACAATGACATCTAATACTATTTAACATATAATCCTCAGGATCTTATAAAATGAAGCTGTAAAATTAGTTTTGTGTGTTAACACCAACTGGTCCTTTGTGTCAGACTGTTTCTAGATGTGTCTGTGTGGGTGTCGTTTCCAGATGCGATTAGAATTAGATCTGTGGACTCAGTAAAGTAGTTTGCTTTTTCCAGGGTGGGTGAGCATCATCATTCAATTTTTTGAGGGATCTGGAGAGGACAAACATGTGGAAGAAGGAAGAATTTGTTCTTCCTGTTCCTGCCTGCCTACTTGAGCTGAGATGCAGCTCTTTTATTGCGTTGAGACTAGACTGTACTGTGGCCCCAAGCTTCGGACTTGGACTGAGTTACATAGATTTCCAGCTTGCAGATGGCAGGACTGGAATTTCTTAGGGTCTGTAATTATGTGAGCCAATTCCTTACATTAAAGAATCTTCAAATAAATATTCATGATGAAAATAGATATATAGATAGATAGATAGATATTCTGTTTCTCTGAAGTACCTTGAATAATACAGTAAGGAAAAAATTCTGTGTTTTCTCAGCAGAGATGAACTATAATAAAGATAATGACACAGATAAGCAGCAATTTCCAGACATGAGCCAAACAGTGATATTTTGTGCTTTTTTTTTTAAATATTGAGTTGTATGAACTGTTTAAAATTTTTGATATTAACCCAGTATTATTTATCTCAGTTGCAAATTTTCTCCCATTCAGTATATCTTCATTTTGTCAAATGTTTCTTTCACTGTGTGAATGCTTTTCATTCAGTCCTATTTGTTTACTTCTGCTTTTATTCCTTTGCCTTTGGATATAAATCCAAAAATATATTGCTGTGACCCTTTATTCAAGATGGCGGAGGAGTAGGATGGGGAGAACACTTTCTCCCCCACAAATTCATCAAAAGAACATTTAAACGCCGAGTAAATTCCACAAAACAACTTCTGAATGCCGGCAGAGGACATCAGGCACCCAGAAAAGCAACCCAAGTCTTCGAAAGGAGGTAGGGAAAAATATAAAAGACAAAAAAGGGACAAAAGAGGGAGGGACGGAGTTCCGTCCCGGGAAGGGAGTCTTAAAAAGAGAGAAGTTTCCAAACACCAGGAAACCTTCTCACTGCCGAATCTGTGCCGAGCCTTGGAAGCACAGAGGGCAACATAACAGGGAGGAAAAATAAATAATTAAAACCCGCACATTGCGAGCCCTACGGTAACTCCCCCAGCGGAGAAGCAGCGCAGATGCCTGCATACGCCATTAGCAAGCGGGGGCTGGGCAGGGAGGCGCGGCGTGGGCTGCATCGCAAGAATCTGGCCTGAATACCCCGAGCACTATCTGAGCGAAATAATTTGGGCTAGCAAACCAGACTGTGGGATATCTACCACGCGAAAAGCCAGCCGTAACATATGACACTGCCAGGCCTGCACATGGAATAAAGGACTGAACAGAGATAGCCGGTGGCAGACCATCCCCCTCCGGTGATAGGCAGCCAGAGCCGGAAGGGGACAATCGCAGCCCCAGAGAGACATTATCTATAAAACTGTAAGCAGGCTTCTTTGCTAACTAAAACTTCTTGGGGGTCTGGACGGTCAACATCTGCCTGAGAAGGTGTGCCGGTGTACAGCTAGATAACCAAGCGGCAGGGAGGCGATAAGTCGCAGCAATCGCATGCGCAAAACACCTCATCACCTGAGCTGCTCGGATCTGGGAAGGGCACAAAACGCAGGCCCAACTGAGAGTCTGCGCCTCTGAGGACTACCCGAGTGCCTGAACCTGAGCGGCTTGGACCCGGGAAGTACAGGCAGCCCAGGGCGGGCCACGGATGTTTCGCGGCGGAGCAACCTAGAGCCTGAGCAGCGTGGGCAGAGAGGCTACACGCGCCGTGAACTGGGGGCAGACCCAGTGTAGCTGAGGCACTGCGAGCACACGCCAGTGTTATTTGTTTGCAGCATCCCTCCCTACCTACCCTCAGTGCGACTGAACAAGTGAGCCTATTTAAA
>NW_011491262.1:7805-11080 GCF_000754665.1 Bison bison bison | reverse complement strand
GTTATTGAGACACTTAGATGCTTCTCACTTAGTATCGTTTTGTTGTCGTTCAGTTGTTCAATCATGTCCGACTCCACGATTCTATGGACTGCAGCACACCAGGCTTCCTGTCCTTCAGCATCTCCCAGAGTTTGCTCAAACTCATGTCCATTGAGTCAGTGATGACATCCAGGCATCTCATCCTCTGTCGTCCCCTTCTCCTCCCGCCCTCAATCTTTCCCATCAGGGTCTTTCCAGGAGAAAATATCATTTATCATCTGACAATAATATTATGTATGGTGCAGTTTTTATATCATGATTACATTAATAAAATAAACACAGCAGTTAGGGATGTTATTCTAGGTCACACTGCTAATATGTGAAGACAGTTCTGAAATAAGACACTCCGGGCATAACACTTCCACTCAGGTTTGCAGAACCTGACTCCTGGGTGTTTGAGACATATTAGTGTGTGTCAAGAGTCCCCATGCCTTCAAAGTCTACTCCCTAAAAGGGTGGGTGTCAAAATACCCTGAGATTTCATGATACCTGGGAATAATTACAAACTCCGGGAAAAGATGACATTATGAATACTAAATGAAGAGTGGTCTGAATTTCATGTGCTTGTAAAGATCTTAATGCTGCCATATAGGTATGCAAATACAAACACAAAGATGATGTCTTTCCATTTTGGCTTCTTGAGTATGTGACCCAATGGATCAATGATTTGCAGCAAGGCCAAAATATTCCTTAAAATCCAAGTCTGTTTCTGGAAAACTATACAAAAAGATACCGGCTCTCTTCTATACTCAGGGGGAAATTGAAGTGTAAGGGAATTGTCTCCAATTCTAGGTCTCTGGCAGGTAAAGAAGATTCAACTTTCCCATAAGTCAAGCATCTACTAAATACGGGAACTTGAGTTGCATGACAGTAAGAGTGAAAGTCGCTCAGTTGTGTCTGACTCTCTGCAACCCCATGGGCTACACAGTCCATGGAATTCTCCAGGCCAGAATACTGGAGTGGGTAGCCTTTCCTTTTTCCAGGGGATCTTCCGGACCCAGGGATTGAACCCAGGACTCTAGCATTGCAGGCAGACTCTTTACCAGCTGAGCCACAAGGGAAGCCCAAGAATACTGGAGTGGGTACCCTATCCCTTCTGCAGCGGATCTTTCCGACCCAGAAATTGAACCAGGTTCTTCTGCATTGCAGGAACAATGGAGCTATGAGGGATAGGGGCTGCAGGCACAAAGCAACCTTAGTAACAAAACCAGAAAGAGCACAGCAACACAGAAGAGATGGAAATTTTGCCTTCATTTTTCTCAGGTCTCAAATGCAGGTCTCAGTTTTACCTGCAGCATCTTGTTTTTTGCTTCCTGCAAATGATGCTCCACATCTGAGATGAGATCTCTCATCAACTGGCTCTGCTGGACCAGCTCATTCTCAGAGTCAGCCAGGTTACATAGACCAACCTCCTCCTCAGTCTTCAGGTTTTGCCATTCCTTCAATTGCTCATTGTTCAGGATCTCTCTCAGGTCCTGACAATCACACAGACAACCCTTGCTGCAGCCATATATACTCCGGACAGGGACACAAGTCCCCTAGGAAATGCAGCAGCTGGGAGCTGGAGCACAGAGACTGGAGAGCAATGCCAGGGCAAGGATTGCTGTTGACTGCAGAGAGACAGCCCAAGGGGACTTGTGGTAGATGCAGTGGGAAATGTTTGTGAAGGAAAGCCAAGCAAACATGGAGTCAGGGTGATACTACTGAGTCACACACAGGAGACAGAGCCATCTCCACACCCTCTCTCTCCCCGCACTTCATCACTGGACAGCGGGGACACTGTCCAGAGACAGAGACAAAAACAGAAAGACCCCTGAGAGAGGTGCCCTTTAAGTGCCTGATGCACCAAGCAGCAGAGAAGGACCCCAGTCAGGGTGGCCCTTTAAGTGCTTGATGTGCTGAGAAACAGAAGAGGCCTCCAAAATGGGGAAGAGGCCTGCAAGTGCCCGAGGCA
The DNA here is from genome assembly GCF_000754665.1 of Bison bison bison. Taxonomy (NCBI): domain Eukaryota; kingdom Metazoa; phylum Chordata; class Mammalia; order Artiodactyla; family Bovidae; genus Bison; species Bison bison. The sequence goes on along the minus strand of NW_011491262.1, from coordinate 9,087 downwards.
CCAAGAAACAGAGAAGAACCCCAACTGGAATGGGGGTTGGGGGGGAGTCCTGTAAATGCCTGAATGGGTGAAGCAAGAGAGAAGGCCTAGCCAAAGAGATCCTCTAATTGCCAGCTGCCAGAGGCTTCCCTGGTGGCTCAGACGGTAAAGTGTCTGCCTGCAATGTGGGAGATGTGGGTTCGATCCCTGGGTCAGGAACATCCTCTGGAGAAGGAAATGCCAACCCACTCCAGTACTCTTGCCTGGAAAATCCCGTGGATGGAGGAACCTGATAGGCTACAGTCCGTGGGATCACAAAGAGCAGGACACGACTGGGCGACTTCTCTTAGAGGCTAGGAAAAGACTCTAATAGGACCTCAGACAGTAAAGCGTCTGCCTACAATTCGGGAGACCTGGGTTCCATCCCTGGGTCGGGAAGATATCCTTGAGAAGGAAATAGCAACCCACTCAAATACTCTTGCCTGGAAAATCCCATGGACAGAGGAGCCTGGTAGGCTACAGTCCATGGGGTCACCAAGAGTCAGACATGACTGAGTGACTTCACTTCAATTCACTTCACTTCAGGACTGTAGCTCTTGCGATTGAGGCAGTTGGTGTCCCTGTGCACTTGACGCCACCAGAGTTCCCACGATCCAAGCAGCCCTGTAGCCTCCATGCTCAATCCTTATCAGGGCAGAGCTGCCAGAAGCAAGTTGTGGGCCTCCCTGGTGGCTCAGACAGTAAAGAATCTGCCTGTATTGCAGGAGACCTGGGTTTGATCCCTGGTTCAGGAAGATCCCTTGGAGAAGGGAATGGCAACTCACTCCAGTATTCTTGCCTGAAGAACTCCATGGAGAGAGGAACCCGGCAAAACCCTAATAGCACCATATCTTCTGTGACACTTGCCACTGGCACCTCTATGTATCCAGCATCGCCATGGGTCCAAGCTCCTGTGCCACTCCCTCGAATGATCCCCACTTGGACAGAGCAGCCAGAGGCTAGGAAAAACCCTAAGGGTCCCTTATTCACTGTTGTCTTAGCCACTGGTTCCTCTTAGTACTTGGGACTGCCAGGGCCCCTGCGATCCAAGCAGCTGCACTGCCTCCATACCAGGTCCTCGCTGTGGCAAACCCAAGTCCTCCAGAGCAGCCTCAGGAGCAAAGCCCTATAGACCACTCACATGCAGAGGTGCAGATAAAACCACCGTTGAAATCCAGGGGTAGTGTGGCTAAGGAAGAGAACCCAAAACCTTCCCACCAGTGGTACAAGCTGCCGATTAAATTCACGTGATCAACTAGGCAGA
>NW_011491262.1:6977-7705 GCF_000754665.1 Bison bison bison | reverse complement strand
GGAAAATACAAAAAAACCTACGAATAGCCAAAGCAATCTTGAGAAAGAAGAATGGAACTGGAGGAATCAACCTACCTGACTTCAGGCTCTATTACAAGGCCACAGTCATCAAGACAGTATGGTACTGGCACAAAGACAGAAATATTGATCAATGGAACAAAATAGAAAGCCCAGACATATAAATCCACGCACATATGGACACCTTATCTTTGACAAAGGAGGCAAGAATATACAATGGATTAAAGACAATCTCTTTAAACAAGTGCTGCTGGGAAAACTGGTCAACCACTTGTGAAAGAATGAAACTAGACCACTTTCTAACACCATACACCAAAATAAACTCAAAATGGATTAAAGATCTAAACGTAAGACCAGAAACTATAAAACTCCTAGAGGAGAACATAGGCAAAACACTCTCTGACATACATCACAGCAGGATCCTCTATGACCCACCTCCCAGAATATCGGAAATAAAAGCAAAAATAAACAAATGGGACCTAATTAAACTCAAAAGCTTCTGCACAACAAAGGAAACTATTAGCAAGGTGAAAAGGCAGCCTTCAGAATGGGAGAAAATAATAGCAAATGAAGCAACTGACAAACAACTAATCTCAAAAGTATACAAGCAACTCCTACAGCTCAACTCCAGAAAAATAAATGACCCAATCAAAAAATGGGCCAAAGAACTAAATAGACATTTCTCCAAAGAAGACATACCGATGGCTAAC
>NW_011491262.1:3128-5809 GCF_000754665.1 Bison bison bison | reverse complement strand
TAAAGCAGTAAATAGTATGTTTTTTTCTGGAACTCTCTTGCTTTTTCCATGATCCAGCGGATGTTGGCAATTTGATCTCTGGTTCCTCTGCCTTTTCTAAAACCAGCTTGAACATCAGGAAGTTCATGGTTCACATATTGCTGAAACCTGGCTTGGAGAATTCCTACTTCTATTTAAGTTTTCTTTTCTTTCTTTCTTTCTCTTTTTTTCTCACCATGTTTATTAGTCTGTTTTGCTTTCATTGCTTTATTCCCCAGCTGGCATATTGCTTAATTTTGTTTTCCACATTATGTTTTTGTTTTGTTTTTAACTGATATCATTTTTTACTTTCTTTTGCTCACCAAACCAATCTCTTCTACTTCTTCTTTTTTTTTTGTGACTGTTTTGGTTTTGCTTATGTGTGTATGTAAATAAGTGTACACATATAAAGTTCAAACAGGAAATTTATAAACAGGATTTTCTTCTTCTGTGACTGCAGTAAAACTGTTTCTGCTAAGTACGATAAAACCACAAATTATGGATATTGTATAGAAAGTGTCTTTCTTCTTAAATAGAACTCTAAAGTGAAATTGTGCTTTGTTTTTTTCCAAGGTAGTCATCTACTATTATTTAATATAAATTCCTTGCAATGCTAGTAAAACAAAACCTGAAATAGTAAACTAACAAATCGTTTCTAAGACCCTATAGTAACTGGCCTGACAGAGGTGAACTGTATCAGCTCAGAAGACAAGGGTCTAAAACCGACTATGGCAGAGAGGGAACAAGGAATACATAGCAGAGAGGAGAATCTCCAAAGTCAGCCTTGATGAAGAAAGATTTGGTTAGAAAGAGGGAGCTCCTGATGAGGAAAGAGATTTGACTTGAGTCTGTACTTGACTCACTGGGTCAGGAAGATCCCTTGAGAAGGGAATGGCAACACACTCTAGTATTCTTGCCTGAAGAATTCCGTGGACAGAGGAGCCTGGTGGGCTCCAGTCCATAGAATCACAAAGAACTGGACTTGACTAAGTGACTGACACTTTCCAATTTCACATTCTGTGCCTGAGTACAGTGGGTACAGCTGGACATTTTATAAGGAGGAAGGGAAATAAATAAATAAATAAAATAAATCAACTTTTAATTAATATATTCAGTTAAAGAGGCTATTGTGATTATAAAGTAGGGCCTGGCAGCGATTAAATTGATAAGAAAAGATGTCTCACAATGATAATTATTTTATAATACACTGAAATATTTTTATTGAGGTATAATTGATATGTAATATGATATTAGTTTCAGGTGTAAAACCTAGTGATCCAATATATTTGTAGAAATACTCCTTTTAAAGTTATTTTTAAGTAATATTATATAATATATTCTTATAGCTTATTTATTTTATGCATAGTAGTTTGTTTCTCTTAAACTCATGCTTATCTTGTTTCTCCTCACTTACTTTTCCCCAGTTGCAAGCACTAATTTGTTTCCTATATCTGTGAATCTATTTCTGTTTTGTTTCATAACTTGTTTTATTTTTTTAGATTCTACATGTAAGTATCAATCTAGAGTACTTGATTTCCTTTGTCTGACTTATTTCATTAAGCATTATGTACTTTAGATCCATACATTTGTTGCAAATGACACAATTTCTTTCTTTTTTTTTGGCTAATATTCCATTTTGTATAATTACCACAACTTTTTTACCCATTCATCTATATGGACACAGATTATTTCCTTATCTTCTTTATTGTAGATAATGCTGCCATGAATGTTGGGGTGCAGGTATCTTTTCAAATTTTTGTTTTTGTTTTGCTTTCTTCAGATATACACCTAAGAGTGAAATTGCTAAATCGTATGCTATTTGTACTTTCAGTTTTTTGAGAAATTTCCATACTGTCTCCATAGTGATTGCACCAATCTAAAATCTCACCCACACTATGTTAGAACTCCCTTTTCTCTGTAAACTCACCAATATTTGTTATTTGTGGTCTTTTAGATGATAACAATTTTGAAAGGTGTGAGATGTTATCTCATGGCAGGTGTGATTTGCTTTTCTCTGATGATTAGCAATGCTGAACATTTTTTCATCTGCCTGTCAAACACGTGTGTATTCTTTGGCAGAAGATATATTTTCAGGGCTTCTTCTCATTTTTAAATTGGGTTTTTTGTTTGTTTATTTGTTTTTTCATATTGAGTTCTATGAACTGTTTTTAAGTTTTGGATATTAATACTTTATTTCTCATATCATTTGCAAAAATTTTCTCCCTTTCAGTTGGTTGCCCTTTTGCTTTGTGGATAGCTTCCTTTGCTGTGCAAAAGCTTTTAAGTTTCATTAGGTCTCTTTGGTTTGGTTTTACTTTAATTTTTTTTGCCTTAGGAGACAGATCCAAAAACATATTGCTGTGCTTTATGTCAAAGAGTGATCTGCTATGTTTTCTTCTAGGAGTTATATGGTTTTAGGACCACCTGACCCAACTCTTGAGAAACCTATATGCAGGTCAGGAAGCAACAGTTAGAACTGGACATGGAACAACACACTGGTTCCAAATAGGAAAAGGAGTACAGCAAGGCTGTATATTGTCACCCTGCTTATTAACTTATATGCAGAGTACATCATGAGAAACGCTGGGCTGGAAGAAGCACAAGCTGAAATCAAGATTGCTAGGAGAAATATCAATAACCTCAGACATGCAGATGACACCCTA
>NW_011491262.1:0-538 GCF_000754665.1 Bison bison bison | reverse complement strand
TGTTGCTTCCTGACCTGCATACAGATTTCTCAAGAGGCAGATCGGGTGGTCTGGTATTCCCATCTCTTTCAGAATTCTCCACAGTTTATTGTGATCCACACAGTCAAAGGCTTTGGCATAGTCAATAAAGCAGAAATAGATATTTTTCTGGAATTCTCTTGCTTTTTTGATGATCTGGAGGATGTTGGCAATTTGGTCTCTGGTTCCTCTGCCTTTTCTAAAACCAGCTTGAACATCAGGAAGTTCACGGTTCACATATTGCTGAAGCCTGGCTTGGAGAATTTTGAGCATTCCTTTACTAGCATATGAGATGAGTGCAATTGTGCGGTAGTTTGAACATTCTTTGGCATTGCCTTTCTTTGGGATTGGAATGCAAACTGATCTTTTCCAGTCCTGTGGCCACTGCTGAGCTTTCCAAACTTGCTGACATATGAGTGCAGCACTTTCACAGCATCATCTTCAGGATTTGAAATAGCTCAACTGGAATTCCATCACCTCCACTAGCTTTGTTCATAGTGATGGTTTCTAAGGCCCACTT
>NW_011491261.1:3742-4764 GCF_000754665.1 Bison bison bison | reverse complement strand
GATAAGAATTTCCTAACCAAATTCAGCCGTATATCTGACCTATGTTTGTTTAAAAGGCCTTCCTATGAATTTGCTTGAAGATTAAGCAATTTTGCAAAGCACAGCTTAACTGTCTATTAAAGACTTAAAAGGTGAGGTTGAAGATCTGATCACAATGTGTTGACAAAGAAGCTGAATTAAGTTTCTGTGGTAGAACCAGAATTATGGCTGATAGATTATACCAGGACATATAGTAAACTTTACCCATACAGTATAATCTTGGAAGGCTTATCACCCTTTGAAAACACTTCCCATGTAATTCAACATATCAAAAGAAACTAATTCAATAATCCTCCTTCAGATGCCTTAAGGGATCCCTAAAGAACCTTAAAGTCAGCTGGAAGTCAAAAGAAATTCAATTAAAATTTGACATTTGGGAAGTTTGTCAAAAAGTCTCAAAACACTTGGTCAAATAAGATCATTGTTCACTGTAAGACAATGAAAATATAATCTAAAAGTTAAATAAATTATGGCCTAAGATCTGGCACTCAAAAAATACTTAAATAAATGGATGACTGAAGGATAAATGCAGTGAAATTAGTTAATACTGCAATCACCTATGTCTTCACTAGCAATCTTGTAAAGTAATTGAGCCCAGATTCCTCCTAGTTGCTCCTCCCAAGTGGATCTTTGCTTAGTGGTTGAAAGTTTTGGAGGAAATCTGAAATGCTCATGACTATAGGTTCAAAGGAACCTCCTCTGAAAATACATGTTGGTATTATCTCATCTTAGGAGATTAAATCTCCTTTAAGCAATAGCATTTTACTCTAGTGCTGGCTGCACAGAAACTTTCCAGCAGTATAAGTTTCTTAAGCAGTGCTTATTCTGGCAACAAAGGAGAACTCTTTAATTGGCAGATCATAGGCAACTATTTTCTGACAAGGAGGAACATGTCAAAACTTTATGTCAGGAGGATACTACTGAACTATAATGCTGAAGCTGATCTCTTTGGGAAATATATTTCAGCCATTGAATGACTGCCT
>NW_011491261.1:0-188 GCF_000754665.1 Bison bison bison | reverse complement strand
CCACAATAAAGAGAACTCCACAAACTTCCAGAATACAGAAAGGCCACCCCAAACACAGCAATATAAACAGGATGAAGATACAGAGGATTACCCATCAGGTAAAGGAACAGGATAAATGCCCACCAAACCAAACAAAAGAGGAAGAGATAGGGAATCTACCTGATAAAGAATTCTGACTAATGATAGTG
>NW_011491260.1:11030-11626 GCF_000754665.1 Bison bison bison | reverse complement strand
AACACTGGAGTGGGTTGCCATTTCCTTCTCCAACGCGTGAAAGTGAAAAGTGAAAGTGAAGTCGCTCAGGCCTCTGTTATTAGCTCTGAAGGCATGGAATGGAGAAGTCATTTTCTTTCATTGACCATGACTTTATAGTCAGTGGTCTATAGCCACTCTCTCTAAGCAGGCTCATGTGGGAGAAAGGAAAAATGAATTTTCCAGAATAATGGGAAAGTCTGAATCCAGGGAATTTTCCTGGACTTCTGGGACTCAGTAAGGCAACACTCAAAGGTACAAAGCAGCAGCCCTCAGGGCAACAAACTTTAAACACATGGCCATGTGGATCTTACTAGCTGTCTTCCAGAATAAGTAACATGTTAGAGGAGCCTCTATGGAGATCTCTAATTGATACTCAGCCAGCACAATGTTAAACCATATGTTTAATAGAAATAGGGGGAAAGAAATCCAATAACTCATTTCCTAAGCAATCAAACAAAGTCAAGCAAAAGAATACTAATGGTGGTATAGCTGAGGAAAACTTCCTCTACCCTCTTAGGTTCAGTTCTTGGGGACTATGAATTAAATGACAAATGTCAGATTAACAGAACAGGCAT
>NW_011491260.1:5177-6977 GCF_000754665.1 Bison bison bison | reverse complement strand
CTCTCAAGAGTCTTCTTCAACACCACAGTTCAAAAGTATCAATTCTTCAGTGCTCAGCTTTCTTTATAGTCCAACTCTCACATCCATACATGACTACTGGAAAACCATAGCTGTAATTTCTGTCCTGTCCTGTTCAACTGGTTTCCTTAGGTTGTGGGGGGAGGGTTACTGCCATTTGTAATTCATTTCAACATTCTTTACTCCCTATAAATCTGGGCTGCTTTTTAAAATCAGTTATAACATGTGCCTGGTTCCCTCAGTAAAATCTTTAACACATTTATTTTTATGTCTATATGAGGGGGTCATGATTTTACCTTTCTTGTTACAAATTTTCTTGTAACACCCTTGTAAGACTTCTTCCTTGGGGAGCAGCAGAAGGAAACATGCTGGAGGCCTTCAGGCTGCAGGAAGCTAGTACTGGATCATCTGATCTACAGATAAGGGGAGCAAACTCGCTCTTCTCAGGGGACAGACCCTTTCTCCTCTCAAAGCTTGCAGGTTCATACCACCATCCAGTATTCTTGTCTGGGAAATCCCCATGGACAGGGGAGCCTGGTGGGCTACAGTTCATGGGGTCACAAAGAGTTGGACACGACTGAGTACACATGCATTCACAAGACCACCATCCACAACATGCATTTGGTCACCTTTTGGGAGATGGCATCCTTCCCATTTTTGAAGGCATTACTTCTGGCTTGTCTCTCCACTTGCAGGTTTCCCACACTCTCCATTTGCAGATCTCTGCGTGGGAGAGCTACAGTTTCACCCAGTGGGCAGGGTTGGGTTTCTGTTAGCTGGCCTGCAACCCCCTGCGTTCTGCCAACACACAATGATCAGTAGCATTCCTGAAATTCCTGACATAGCAGAGAAGCCAGGCTTGGTCCTGTGAACGCCCTTGAACTGTGGTTCTGAACCTAATGGGGTATTTATCTTTTATTCACAGCCAGAGGTTAGGACCTATTTATGTAAATCCTCTACCAAGGGTCAATTCATCTTGACCCCCCTGGTTTTCATTTCTCTAATTGTCACAGGTATTTTTTAGACCCCTTGGAAACTCTTCATTCAGTGAAAAGCTGCAGGGTCAGTAAGAATTCGGTTACAAAGGGAAGGGGTGGAGGGCTGAAAGAGTTGAGGAGGCTTCCTCTGAAGTGTTCTAAGAAGATTTCAGAGGCCACCCAGTTGACAAAGTAAAAACAGCAATGACCTTATGCACCCTGTTTTATTCACAGAAAGTATGCTTTCTTGAAATGGTATCTTCACCTAAGAAGTTGCTTAAAGCACACATTGTCCAATTTCAGTTTCCTAGAGCATGTATTGTCCAGTCTCAGTGGTGGTAAGGGGTTAGGAAGCGAGCTATTAGAATGGAGGGCCTCTGGGCGGGCACTGGCTCTGCAGATAATTGTTCCCAATTAATGGACCCCAGCACCCTCCCAGCTTTGCATTTTAAAAGGGGGCCCCAGAATGGTGAGAAAATACTTGATTCTTAAGAACTGACCCAGGTTACAGGGATTTCAGGCAACATGGGAAACCTGCAGGGGAGATATTTAGAGGTCAGCAGGTCTTTGGGGGGTCCTCAAAGCATTCTTGATTGAGAGCCTTGTGCTCCAACTTCTAACTCCCAGGAATGAAGATTTGAAGGAAGGAATCACATGGAAAACAGCCCAACTGTTTTAACATCCTTGGAGGAGAACTTCTCTTTTCACTAACTGGATCTTCAACTTCTATACTTTAAGCCTGTTGATTTTTTTTTTTTTCATTTTCAATCAAGAGGCGGTGGAGAGAATCCAATCTTAAAAAAAA
>NW_011491260.1:927-2048 GCF_000754665.1 Bison bison bison | reverse complement strand
GAATACTGGAGTGGGTAGCCATTCCCTTCTCCAGGGGATCTTCCTGACGCAGGGATCAAACCCAGGTCTCCTGAATTACAGGCAGACTCTTTGCCTTCTGAGCCACCAGGGAAGCCAATGGAGATGGCATAGACGTAAATCTTTTTAACAACCACACCATTTTTTAAAATTTCACTCTCCTTGTGCTTTTCCTGGTAGCCTGCCATAACTGGGTCTCCAATTTTCCCATTTGTCTTTTGCCTTTAGCTGGAAATGGTATTTAAGGTGGTGACTTGAGCCACTTGAGGGGATTTCTCAGTTTTCCTGAGTGTCTCCCCTATATATAGGCAGTATGCATGTGTGTACATGCTATGTTGCTTGGTCATGTCTGACTCTTTGAGACCCTATGAACTGTGGCCCACCAGCTCCTCTATCCATGGGATTGTCCAGGCAAGAATACTGGAGTGGGTTGCCATGGGCTCCTCCAGTGGATCTTCCTGACCTAGGGATCGAACCCACATCTCTTATGTGTCCTACATTGGCAGGGGGGTTCTTTACCACTAACGCCACTTGGGAAACCCATATAAACAGTATACATGTTCTTGAACTTCTGCTTGTTTTTCTCCTGTTAATCTGTCTTTTTGTTACACAGAGGTCTCAACCAAGAACCTAGAAAGGTAGAGGGAAAATTATTTTTCCTCCTCTACAAAGCCCAACCCACAGTACTTTAGAATATAACATTATTTGGAAATAGGGTCACTGTGGACATAATAAGTTAAGATGAGGTCATACTGGAGTAGCATGGGTCCCTAATCCAAAATGACTGGTGTCCTTATAAAAGCAGAAATGCAGAGATAGACATGCTCACAGGGAAAGCACCAAGTGAATATGAAGGTATGGATCAAGGTGATGCTTCTACATGTCAAGGAGGATGACAGACTGCCAACAAATTATTTGAAGCTAGGACAGAGGCATGAAACAGATCCTCACAGCCCCCGGAAGGAACCAATCTTGCCCGCACCTTAATTTCATACTTTAGTCCCCAGAACTGTGAGAAAATAAATTTCTGTTCTTTGAGGCACTCAGTTCATTGTACTTTGTGACAGCAACCTGGCAAACTAATATACCTATAAACCTAAAGA
>NW_011491260.1:0-827 GCF_000754665.1 Bison bison bison | reverse complement strand
AAAATAGAAAGAAAGAAAGAAAGTGAAGTCACTCAGTCGTGTCCGACTCTTTGGAACCCCATGGACTGTAGTCTGTTAGGATCCTCCATCCATGGGATTTTCCAGGCAAGAATACTAGAGTGGATTGCCATTTCCTTCTCCAGGGGATCTGACCAACCCAGGGATCAAACCCGGGTCTCCCACATTGCAGGCAGACTCTTTACTGTCTGAGCCACCAGGGAATCCCTTAGAAACTTTTAGAATATCCAGTCCATATTTAAATCACCCTGATTTCCACCCTAATGTCTTATAACAATTTCTTTTTTAAACCATGATGGTTTCTTTAGTCTTTTTGTAATAGTCCCTTTACTTCTGTTTTTAGATGACATTATCTTTTTTAAGAGACTTTATAGGAAGTCTCATGCTCTGGATTTGTCTGATTATTTCCTTGTGGTGATATTTAACTTGTTCTTCTCTCTCCTAGATTTCCTGTTTTTATGGGTTGAATTGTGTCTGTTCTCTGAAATCATATGTTGAAGCTAAAGGGGTACAGAATATGTCACTTTAAAATCTGCCTCTTTGCATAAGGATTATTTTGCCTGATTATTTTTAAGAAACAGAAGTCATAGCAAAAGCTCTGAAAACTGAGTAGAAGTTACTCTTGGTAAGGAACACCTACATTTATAAGGGAGGTCTCCATTTGTAAGGGTGTCTTCCTCTCCACTGGAGAAGGAAATGGCAACCCACTCCAGTAGTCTTGCCTTAAAAATCCTATGGACAGAGGAGCCTGGCGGGCTACAGTCCAAAGGGTCACAAAGAGTCAGACACGACTGAGCACACACACATGA
>NW_011491259.1:17056-17796 GCF_000754665.1 Bison bison bison | reverse complement strand
TGCAGATGGTGACTGCAGCCATGAAATTAAGAGATGCTTGCTCCTTGGAAGAAAAGCTATGACCAACCTGGACAGCATATTGGAAAGTGGAGACATTACTTTGCCGCAAAAGTTCATCTAGTAAAAGCTTTGGTTTTTCCAATAGTCATGTATGGATATGAGAGTTGGACTGTAAAGAAAGGTGAGCACTGAACAATTGATGCTTTTGAACTGTGGTGTTGGAGAAGACTCTTGAAAGTCCCTTGGACTGCAGGGAAATCCAACCAGTCCATCATGAAGGAAATCAGTCCTGAATATTCATTGGAAGGCCTGACGCTGAAGCTAAAACTCCAATACTTTGGCTACCTGATGCGAAGAACTGACTCACTGGAGAAGACCCTGTTGCAGGGAAAGATTGAAGGCAGGAGAAGAAGATGACAGAGGATGAGATTGTTGGATGGCATCACCAGCTGGATGGAAATGAATTTGAGCAAACTTCAGAGGTTGGTGATGGACAGGGAAGCCTGACACTGCAGTCCATGGGATTGCAAAGAGTTGGACACGACTGAGTAACTGAACTGAACTGACCAGGCTGAATGCTTTCTTTATAGTCTGGAAATGACTTACTACACAGCATCAGTAAATTGGTAAAAAAAAAAAAAAAAAAAAAAGCCAGACACCAGAGAGGGAGACTCTTATGCAGCATTAATAATATACATATATTATATATCTATATATAATTATTGATACATGTGTGTTTG
>NW_011491259.1:9101-13492 GCF_000754665.1 Bison bison bison | reverse complement strand
ATGCTGCAGTCCATGGGCATGAATTAGCAACTCAACAATAACAACAGATATTCTTCAGGATCCCTTTAAGCTTCATACTCTGACCTTGTGGAAGCAAACAGCTCATAGAGGAGGAAACAATATGATTAAGAAGAGGACTCTGAGTTGCTCCCAGTAGCTGTTCTTCATAAGATAGGAGATAACACAAAATTGACTATGCATATTTGACTTCCTAGGAAAGTTGAAAGTTAATATCAGAGCAGTAGAGCACAGCAATTGAAACCTGAATTTAAACCCCAAATCATCTACCAGCTCTTTCTGTGCCAGTATTCAGCAAGTCTCTGCATATCTCTGCAATGTTTCTATATAGTCAAAGTCCTCTGGATATGTCAGTCATAGACTGAGGACAAGAGGGAAGGCAATTGACAATCACAAGTGAAAGCCTGTTTTTCCAAGAAGGCAGACCTTGCCAGCTGGCCCTTGAACTTAAAGGTCTGATTCCTGCATGAGGAATCCTATGTTATATCTACCCATTTCTTCTTTGAGACAATACCTACATTATCTCACGCACAACATCATAGACACTGTTACCAACTCCAGGTTATTTTCAGAGCCATCACCATTCACCCAGGTCCTCAGACTGGGAAGATAGGAGTCGCCCTTGATTCCCCTCTTCCCCCACTTTCCACACCCAGCCCATCAGCATGTTCTCTTGGCTCCAAATCTGTTCACCTGTCTCTGTTTGAAGATCATCATTCCAGTCCAGATTCCATCACCACCCCTGCCTCAGCAGTCTCCAAACAGGTGTCTCCACTTCTACTTTGTCCCTTTCAGTCTATTCTGTGATGTGGGCTAACCTTGAAAGAAATTCAGTTGAGGAGAAGAGGGAACTTGCAGAAACCCCTCCTGTGATGTCCACAAAATCTGTAGTTAACCCCCATCTCCCACACACTTTCTGGTGAAGTTTTTGCTGATCCCTGAATCCATAAGGCAGAGTTTCCTTCATTTGAGAACCAAAATCCTGGGATGAAAGAAGTAAATTTCCCAACACTGAGAATACTAGATATGGGATGGTCAAGATTATCTAAGAGCTTCCCAGATGGCACTAGTGGTAAAGAACCCACCTGCCAATACAGGAGACATGGAAGATGCTGGTTTGGTCCCAGGGTCGGGAAGATCCCTTGGAGGAGGGCATGGTTACCCACTCCAGTATTCTTGCCTGGAGAATCCCATCAACAGAGGAGGCTAGTGGGCTATGGTCCATAGGGTTGCAATGAGTCAGCCATGACTGAAATGATAGCATGCATGCATGCAAGATTATGTAAATAAAATGGGGGTGGGGGTTCATACTACTATTTAATTATCATCACAAGATCCTGAGGGCATTGGTTGGCCTTAGAGAGAGGGTATAGGAAAATCATGGCTGGGAAGTAAAAAGGCACCAAGGCCAGTGCCAACACTGCAGCCATTGGCCAACGCTGATAACGAATGGATGGCAACCTCTGAAGATGGCAACCATAGTCATGAAGGAGTCCATCTCTGCACTCATGCCTCTTGGGAAGGTGGATTCTCAGCTCCTTTCATCAGGATACTGAGTCTGTTTCTCCAACCCTTCAGTCTGACTGGGCCATGTGACTTGCCTTGGATCATAGGATCATGAAAACATGGTTAAGCAGAGAATCCAAAAGCGCTGACACATTGTTCTTTGCCTTCTCTTTCTGATTTTTGGAACCCTACACCTGCCCTGGACTAGCCTACTTGATGAGGGGTACAAGGCCCTGTTACCCTGTCTGCCTGGCTGACCCAGAGCTTGCTGACCACCAGACATGTCTGTGAGACTATCCAAGATTATTGTGTTGCATCCTGAACCACCAGCTGAGCACCCACACATGAGTCAGTCTGGCTGAGATTAGCCAGGTTGGTCCAGACCCAAGCATGGCCCAAGTGAGTGACCCTCAAAATTAAGAATCAACTAAATTGTTGCTGTTTTAGGATCCTAAATTGCAGGATCATTTGCAAAAGTTCAAATGATAGAATCTATTCCTAGGATAAAGGGGTAGAGGGAGGGTTATATGAGAAACGGAGTGATCAGTCTGTTGAGTGTGTTGCTTAGAGTGAGCCCACTGGGAGCAGGGAAATTATGGGCCTGAATGAGGCATTGATCACCCCCATGTTCCTCTTTCCCAGTCCTCTAGGGCTGAAGAGAAGGGCAGAGAAACCACCTGAGAGGCCACAACCCCTTATCCAGTGTGCCCACATGGTAGGAAGTAGCAAAGAAGAAACCTCATCAAGCACGGGAGCAGTCAGGGTATTGGAACCCTCCTCCTGCTCGCTGTTAAGCTACATCACAAGGAGGATGCAGAGAGGGTGGAAAGAATGAGAGAGCAGAGCAAATGAAGGGAAACAGAAATGTGGTTGAAGACGTTTTGCTCTTGTACAGGTTGGCTGGATGACAGGGCAGAAGAGTCCCAGTTCTCCCACCAAGCTTGGCTGCCCTCCCCAAGCAGCCTCTCACCATGGCTGGTCCTGGGTTCGCTGAGGTACTGGGCGGCCATTGTGGTTTGGATTCCTGGGAATAGAGACAGAACTGTTTTGTCAGGGAAATGCAGAACAAACCAGAAACATCGACCTCTTGTAAACAACACTTTGTCTTTTTTCATAAACTTGCTACTTGATCTCTTGTCTATTTCTCAATACTTATTTCTGCTTTCAGTCTCATTTTCAGATTGTCATTTTTCTTTACACAGATGTAAGTGCTTCAAGTGCTTCCTTGGCACTGGTTCTGGGTCCCCTTTCCTCCTCTATTTAGTGAATTATTGCTCTTATTGCCATTTATATGTAGTCTGCAGCCTAGACCCTTCCCAGAGTTCCAACCTCTTCTATCCCACTCAAATTCTCCATTTGGCAATTTTGTGGGCATCTGAAACTGATTTGGACAAAATGAAACCATGACCTCCATCCCCAGCCTGGTTTGCATTTCAGTAAATGGCATCATGAAACAGCTCATGCAGAATCTTGGGGTCATCTCTAAAACACTTCTTTCCTCACTTACTCACAGTCCATCATCAAATCCTATAGATTTTTCCCCCAATGAAAAATTATCCTTTTCTCCCCATCTCCATGTGAATCCAATGCTATCATTTGATTGCAATGTAGTAGCCTCCCAGATGATACTGTATCTTCAATCCCTCCTCTACTTAATAGTCAGATGCCTTTATAAAATTTATAATCAAAGGATAATTGCTTTACAGTATGTGTTGGTTTCTACCAAACATCAACATGAATCAGTCATTGGTTTACTCATGTTCGCTCCCACATGAACATCCCTCCCACCTCCTTCTGCATCCCGCCCCTCTAGGTTGTTACTGAGCCTGGTTTGAGGTCCCTGAGTCACACAGCAAATTCCCATTGGCTACCTATTTTACATATGGTAACATATATTTCCATGTTACTCTCTCTATACATAATCAGATGCCTTTTTGATATTTGGCTTTTTTCTCATTTAGATTTTCTAATGAACTGCTTTTGTTTTTTATTTTTAAAATAGTTGAAAGCCCTAGGAATGGTCCTGAAGGCCTTTTACGATCAATTTCTCTCTCTCTCTCTCAAAAAGTTTTCATCATACTGGCCTCATCAGTGTCCCCTGAATCCTCTAAGCTCCCTCTAGTTCCTAGATCTTTGAGGAGCACTTCCCGGCCCTGGAGCACTCCCACCCCCACCCAATGGCCAACTGGTTTCTGCTCAGCCCTGAGGCCTCAGTGTTTTGTTATTTCTCCAGAGGGGGCCTCTCCACCCACATCATCAACCAACAAGACAGGTTTGGTGTGGAGTTTGTTCTAACCACACCCAAGAGTTTCTATAGAATACATACCAAGATAGGAAGTTGTTTGATTTTTTTTTTTACTATCTCCTTGTAGACTGCTAGCTTTGTGATGGTGAACCCTCTGTGTCTTGCATATGTCCTTATTCCCTAGGAAAAAAAGCACAGTATTTGACAAAGCATGGATGTCAAAAAATATTTGTTCAATAAATGAATTGACTAAAAACATCACACTGTTTCTTGCCTCCTCTGTGATTAAGCTTTATGTCTAGTTTGCATCTGGCTTGAAAAAAAACTTATCTTTTCCTTATTAACAACACATTGCTCTTGAAACATGGCATTACATTTTAGATGTTTTCTTCCATCGCTACCTACTAAGGTTGGGCAATGGAGAAAGCCATTTGAAGAATTATTAGCAGAGCAGATTTTAACTAGAACAGGCTGGAAATGCTATTTGGTAAAGACAGAGTCATCTGATAGGAATGCATCAAATACAAATGTGAAACACTTTCTTTTGAAAGTCGATTAGGAATAAGAGTAGGAAACAGCTTCTTATAAACTGGGAGGTGAAATCACAGAATTTTAAAGAATA
>NW_011491259.1:4535-8221 GCF_000754665.1 Bison bison bison | reverse complement strand
TGTCTCCTACATCATCTTGCCCTTTTTGATTTTGCACATGACGAGAAATGGTGAGAAATGCTAGTTGCTGTTGTTGGCTTTGCTGTCTCTTGATCGTTCTTCTCCAGACTAGATGGAAACACAAACACATAATTAATAGCACTCCCAAAACCAGACCAATTCAGTATCCAAATGTCTTGATCTGTTTTAAGGGATTAAGAGAAGGAAGATTATCAGCAACAGTATCAAGAAAATCTGATCCAGAAATTACATCAAGGTGTTTTTTAAAAGCTTTTAGTATATTTTGTTGTAGATCTTGAATATCTACAGATATATTACCTTGGTTCAATAGGCATTTAACTTTATCCCAATTGAATTGTGTCTTTTATTTTTGAAAGCTGTTACACAAAAGGAAGTACAGTTCCAATCACATCTTGGTCTCACTTGTTTTTGTAAACTGACTAATTGATCTCTTAATAAAATAGATTGTTGAAGGTAGGCCACTTGGGAGGCCAACTTTCCATCAATTTTTTGTTGAGTGGTCCAAAGGACATCAGCATCTTTATGCCATTCTTGTACAAAATGAACTCTTTGTATAGATTTATGAAGAGCCATTCCAGCTATGGCTGCCATAGTGGTAATAGCGATAATGCCTAAGATGACAGCAATGAGCAATCCCAAGACACGTTTAACACATTTAAGACTTTTCAATATATCTTCAATAACATATAATGTAGGGCTTTCTTGCCAAGGTGGTTGTAAATCAACTGGAACCCATTCAACTGGAATCATTCTTGTTTTAAGAATGTAAATACTTTGCCAACTTTCATCAAAAGGAATGGTATTATTTACACATGTATAAAATGAACAGTTAATACATGTTACTAATCCCAAATTGGGATCATATTTTGCTACTCTGATCATGAAAACATTAGGAACTGTTATACAAGTCTGAATAGTGTGGGTAGAATTTTTTGTAAAATTAAAGGTAGCTTTAGGGGAATGGATTGCCATTTCCTTCTCCAGGTGATCTTCCCAACCCAGGGATCGAACCCACGTCTCCCACAATGTAGACAGATGCTTTACCATCTGAGGCACCAGGGAAGTCCATTACTAATCCCAAACTGGGATCATATTTTACTGGTCTGATCATGAAAACAAAAGGAATTCTTACACAAGTCTGAATAGTGTAGGTAGAGTTTTTTGTAAATTAAAGGTAGCTTTTGGGTCATTTAAAATATATTAGTATATTGTCCATTCCAAGACATTAGTTCTTTCAATGCTATGGGCATTTTCCATGTTTCATCATGAATAGGATAATGATTTAAATGAGGCACAGGGGGAGCTAATCCTACCCCATGCCATATGAGGGGTTGACTACCATAAGTACTAATCGCCTTATCGTTCTATACCCATGGGAAAGATACTTTAGAGTCTATAAGTTTAGTGGTTTCTCGGGGCTCCCAATTGATAATGGAGGCTTCTGCAATATTTAATAATAAATGGCCTTCTGATCCTTTACATAATTACATAATGGAAATTATGTAAATTTTCAATACTATGGCTAATTTCAGCAAAATAATCAGGGAGCTCAGATGGATTCATCATGCTGGAAGTTTCCTCATTTTCTAAAATCGTAAGAGCAGTTAACCGAAAGAGGGAAGTCTTATCGGCATTTGATTCCTTGACAACTGAAAGCCATTTCTGATATCCTGTTTTAAGACATGTATTTCCAAGACCAATACAAATAGGAGTGGCATCAGAGCCAATAGTATAATTTGTCAACTGACTCCCTTCTTCTTCCTTTACAGTCTATTTTAGTGTGTCTTAATTTTTCACATTGGTGACATCTCATATCTGTCTTTTTATTAGCTTTAGACAATGCTTGAGCCAGAAGTTGCATTTTATTTTATTTTTTTTTAAATTTTATTTTATTTTTAAACTTTACAAAATTGTATTAGTTTTGCCAAATATCAAAATGAATCTGCCACAGGTATACATGAAGTTGCATTTTATATGCTTCTGATCCAATATCCTGGCAAACTTTAAGCTATTCTTCTAGAGGGGCACCTTGTGCTTTGAGAGGCTGAATCACCTTTTTATATTCTGAGATAGCATTATCATAAGCAAAAACTTGCATCAGCAAATCTCTCAACCCAGGTTGTAAGACTGTTTTGACATAGCCTGGCAATGAAATCTACATAAGATACCCCATTTGATTGTTTAATTTGGGTAAATGAAATCGAGGCTTGTCTAGGTGGATTTATTCTCTCCCAGGCTTTTAAACATACCATTCTCACTTGAGTGAGTAATTGATGATCAAATTGTAACTGAGCTTGAATGCCAAAATGTGCCCCACTACCCATTAATTGATCAAGTGTTCTATCAGCGGGCAGGTTGGCTGTCTCATTTCTGCGAGCTTCTTGATTTGCCTCATCTTGCCACCAGGACCTAAATTGTAAAACTTTTGAGGTGGATATGTAAGTTCTGGCTATCATTTCCCAGTCGTAAGGAATCAACCATTCAGCTTGTGAAAGTCCCTGAATTAGTTCCATGGTATAAGGAGGATTGGTTCCATATTGGGTACATGCCTGTTTCATCTCCTTTATAGTTTTAAAAGGTATGGCATTATAATCATAGTGCATTCCTCCTTGTGAGAATTGAGGATCTGGTGGGATTTGAGTTACAGCCACAGGAAGAAACAGGGTCTTCATCGCCCTGCAATTGTCCCATGGAATTCCCTTTTGTGAAGGTGTCATTTTATTAGGCACAGTTATCTGTCATTTAAAAGCAAATCCATGATCCCAACAGGTTTCAGGATTGAAAGGAGGTGGCTCCACCAATGGTGCAGTTGGTTGAATGAGAAAGATCTGTTCTTGACTTGTATCATTCTTGTGGCTCTTATTTTTCTTTTTTATTGATTGTTTCTCTTCCTCATCACCTATGTCATTACATAAATTCATTTCCTCCAATTGTTCTTGTACTTGTTCTCCAGAAACCCCTGAACCCAATGTTTCAGATTGCAGAGGTCCTAAAGCTCTGCTAATAAGATTCCCTACTGACCATACAGACAAAGGAATCATTTCACTGCATTGGGAGGCAAGGTACAGACACTGCATATTTTCTTGCCATTCCTCATGTCTCAAAGGCCCTTTATCTGGATCTAGCCAGTAGCAATATTTTTCAATGGCAGAAAACAGTTCTTTAAAAGAGGAGTGAGATATCTCAACCCCCAAACCTTTTAACAAAGTTTTTAATACTTACATATAGTCACTATGCTTAGAAGGATTTTGCCCCATTATTACCCATTCAGAGAAAAGTGAGGATCAGGGGACCAACACTGCTCCAAGGTGAAGGTGCTGAAACTGAATCCAAGCCAGCTTTATTAGACTTTCAGCCATGAATGAAAGAATATGGGGGGAGTTAAACTGTAACTCATGTGGCCTTCAGGGCCAAAGAACAAAATGATCATTAACCCCGGAGTAATTAGGAAACAGTAATCAATAACAAATCAGTAACTAAGACTAATATTCTTATCTATAGATTTTCCAAAAGACATGTAAAGCATATGACTCTGAGACGCCAGTTGGGAAACAGTCTGGGGTCAGTTTTCTAACCCCAGGGATCATATCTTGTTTTCAAGATTATGAACTGTTCCCTCTGGACTTGTTCCAAGAGTCTCATGCCTTATAGCATCCAGTTTATCA
>NW_011491259.1:2315-2443 GCF_000754665.1 Bison bison bison | reverse complement strand
TTTTAAGACATATACTTCCAAGACCAATACAAATAGGAGTGGCATCAGAGCCAATAGTATAATTTGTCAACTGACTCCCTTCTTCTTCCTTTACAGTCTATTTTAGTGTGTCTTAATTTTTCACATTG
>NW_011491259.1:289-1204 GCF_000754665.1 Bison bison bison | reverse complement strand
AGCCTGCAAGTGTCAGACATTTTTATCTCTTAAGTGGCAGGAGGAAACAAACTAGCAATATTTTTTCCTTCTCTATACAAATTTAAAGGGAGGTTTCTCTTAAAATACTGTGTTGCCATAATGACACCTGGTTTCGCCTGAAGTTAGCTATTCTTGAGCCTAGAGAAAATCAATGCCTTTTTCTTATGGAAATGTTCGTCTTAAGCTATGCTAATGTACTATGCCTTTACCCCAAACTCTGTCTCCAAGTCGGTTTGCCTCTTGGCCCAGAACCTACTTGACAAACCAGTATGGATATTGTTCCCCTAATCTATGTAAATGAAACTATTTGTATGGTGATCTGCCCTTCTTCAAGATTCAAGTTAATCATTTTATGGCCCAGGATAAACCATTTGGTGCCAAGACTATCCCAAAATGCATCTTATGGGTGAGGGGCCTAGTGCCATTCTGAATTTTAAGACATTCCTTTCTTTCATTAGCAGACTGCTTGTGACTATATAACATCCAGCTGAAGACTAGCAGGCGGGTACTCTTTCTGCCCCCTTCTGATGCCTATGTTAGAAGCTTTCTCTATCTCCTTTATACTTCAATAAAACTTTATTACACAAAAGCTCTGAGTGATCAAGCCTCGTCTCTGGCCCCGGATTGAATTCTTCTCCTCCGGGGGCCAAGAATCCTGGTGTATTCGCGTGATTCAACAACAACCTTTCAGTTCCTTTATCTGGATCTAGCCAGTAGCAATATTTTTCAATGGCAGAAAACAGTTCTTTAAATGAAGAGTGAGATAGCTCAAACCCCAAACCTTTAAACAAAGTTTTTAACACTTGCATATAGTCACTATGCCTTGAAATATTTTGCCCCATTTTTACCCATTCAGAGAAAAGCGAGGATCAGGGGACCAACACTGCTCCAAGG
>NW_011491259.1:0-189 GCF_000754665.1 Bison bison bison | reverse complement strand
TTTTATGGCCCAGGATAAACCATTTGGTGCCAAGACTATCCCAAAATGCATCTTATGGGTGAGGGGCCTAGTGCCATTCTGAATTTTAAGACATTCCTTTCTTTCATTAGCAGACTGCTTGTGACTATATAACATCCAGCTGAAGACTAGCAGGCGGGTACTCTTTCTGCCCCCTTCTGATGCCTATGT
>NW_011491258.1:33196-43424 GCF_000754665.1 Bison bison bison | reverse complement strand
TAAGCTGTTTTACATGCTTGTTTTTTTCAAGTGTTACGTAATCAACCTCTCATCTCTGAAGATCTACCTTGGCCCTTGATCAACTGTTCTCTGTACCCAAAGAAAGTCAAAGCCCTACATAGAACATGTTTCTTATGTCACACCTCTTGTTTGTGGTTCATTTCAGAGAGTATAGTCCATCAAGTAAACACTAAGCACTGTTTCAAAAGCATGGGCCTTTAAAAAGGGGTACACAAGGTTGCGTGTGGGCCGCCAATCAGTGCCTCAGTGCAAAGAAAGAAGAAGTAAATGCATCACTTCGGGATGAGGAGAAAAACAGAGGCTGTGAGCAGGAGGCCCCCTCTGCAGATCTTTGGACAGGAGTCTGAAATAAAGTCACTGAGGGTGTGGGCCATTGTTGGCTTTACAGGGACTCATGAGGAATATAATGACTGCATTCTGGATGCTAATCTATGCTTTAACACTTAGATAATTCTCAAAGTATCCATATGCAGTAGGTGTTATCCTTACTACCATTTAACAGGTGCAGAAAACAAGGACAGAAGTTAGGAAACTTGCCCGAGGTTACAAGCTGATACACAGCAGAGTCCATGCTCCCTGGTCACACTCTTTACAGAGGTCCCAGCTAGGCGTCCACCCAACATCTTTCTCTCAATAAGCCAATGGGAATAAAATACCAAATTCTTAACTCTGACACCATGCTATGATACCATTTAGGAAAATTTGATGAGGGAGAGATTTCTGAATTGTAATAATGCCCTTCTATTTACTCTTTCCTGATGGATCAGATGCCAATATTCCTGATCAGTCCACCAAGAAGAAGCTGTGATTTTATTACACTAAAATGAAAAAGGAAGCAAGGAATAAGACAACCAAATTCCATAAAAACATTGTTATACAAATATAATTCTTAATTCAATACAATGAAGTGCTTTTCTAGCTTTGGGCTCCATAAAAAGCTGATGTCAATGTCATGCTACCTTCAAAGTACTTCAAGAATAACACAAAACACTTTAGGACAACACAAGGGACAAAAAAAAACCCAATCAAACATTACATCTGAACAATGTATGATTTTTTAAATTACTTAAAATTTAGATTTAGTAGAATGTATAGCTTCATCTTGCCTCTATCAATTATCTCTGAAGGCAAGGAAAAAACTAACAAAAGCTCAAAGAGAATAGTAAGGGAAGAGCCAGGGAAGGAGGTGAGGTGGCTGCCGCCTCTGAAGCCAACATACAGAAAGTTCCCTTCTGAGCTTTCAGCCCATACAGTGGGTGGCTTCCTTCCAGGTGGGGGCCTCAGCTGGACCCCAAAGCAGTGGTTCTCAGACTCTGTATACACAGTACTAACTGGATAGCTCTAGTTGCCCAGTCCCCATAACTATGAAGATAGAGGGTAAGAATTTTCAATTTAACAAGCTTCCCAGTGATTTAGCCTGATTTATATGACGACTGTAATCTAAGAAATACTTGGAAGGGAAACCCAGACTCACTACTCGGCAGGTGCTTCACAGAGATTTGATGTTACTTTCAGAACATACACTCTTCCCGTGGGCCTACCTGTGTCAGCATCCTTAGGCCTGTGTTCTTCATCAGGAGGTTTAGATGGTGGCCAAGCAGCTGGGACTCTCCTCGGAAACTGCCCTTCGATATAATCCAGTGAGTGTGTGGGTTGACTAACTGCAGCCCAGGTGTAAAGTTGATCTTGCTATATTAAAAAAAAAAAAATTAAGCTATTTTAATTCAATCATGAAAAATGGAGTCTTCTTGATTGATAATTGCAACATCATTTCTATCATAAATATATGTGTGATAGGCATATACTTAGATGCAAACACACATAAAGCATGAAACAGCATTTTATACTATTCAATGTAGATTCATCACATCAACTTTCTTTCACACATTTTGTTTTCATAACCATATGTGTTTCAACTCCTATGGTAAAATTTTAGTCTCTTTCTTTGGAGGTAAAAGGCCATGTGGGTCTGCAGGGAATTACAAGGTCAGAAAATCCACCCGATCACAGAGTCCCCTGACTAAGCGTCTTCAATGCACTGGAATATGATGTACCTTTGAAATCTGTGTAAACACTTGGCAAAATCAGAGAACAGGCAGTGCTGAGCACTCAAGGACAATAAACAGCTTCCTTGCCTTCAAGAACAGAAAGCCCAGGAAACTAATTATCCTCAATCCAGGTCGGGACCAGTTTGGGAGAGGAACTATAAAAAAGTAAGTGAACTTGCCAAGAAAAAAAGAACTGGACAGGGATCTTGCAAAGAAAGCTCTTCCCAGCTGGAGATCAACAGAATCTGGACAGAATGAGAAGCAGGCTCATAGCTACATCTCATGCCAGGAAGCCAAGTGGGAACCATAGAAAGGAGGCCACTCTGAGGCTGCAGACACCCTTGGAAACTGCCCGCTAAGATTGCAGGGTAACAGGTGCTTCAGGATGCAGGCACCAATGCACACAAGCCCTGGGTTCTCTTCCTGACATCCTCCTTACTCACAGGTATATTTCCCTAAACCTTTTGATCAACACAGCAAATAGAACAGACAGAGTAATTGAGTGGTAGAAACAAAAATAAAAAACATGATATAAACACCATGCTGACACTGAACTTGAATTAACCAGTGGAGAGGCATTGCTATTTCCAAAAATTTGCTTCGCAAATTAATTGAAGAACTGCATAAAATATTCTTCAGTGTCAACAGTAAAATACAATGTATATATCAGTTAGTTTAAGCTTCACCTTTAGGGACACTCACTGCCCCTATCCAAGAACTCAGATTCTCAGGTCTGAATCAGGAAGGGTCCCACTGTACCGGTCAGCCAGTCACATCTTTCACATACACATAACATCTTGATTGATACCAGGTCTACTAAATATCAGAAATAACTTTTTATTGGAAAAATGAGTGGTTTAATTAACATGATATTAGAAATGAGCTCTCGTTGGTAAAAGTAAAGGAATTCAATGGACGTGGACCAGCAAATCCCTGTCCAGGGATTAGACATCAGAGAATATCCTCATTCTGGCAAGAACAAGGTGAGATGTGGACAAGGGGCAATATCAAGGCTCAGTGTCCCCTTCACATCCACAAAATGTGAACCTCTCGCGTAAAGAGCAGCCAAGCACCTGGCAGGGGAGCGAGCTGTGTGTTTCCCAAAAGGGGGACTCTGACTTAGAGAGCTTCATCATCCTAATAATAAACCCACTCAGTCTCAGACTTCATTTGCTCCACAGAAAAGAGTCAGCGCCAGCAGCCATGGGGACAAGTGGTTTCACTCAGGATTTCATCATTCAGCAAATACAAGTTTGCTAAAAGCGCTCCGTAAAAGCCTACATAAACCACAAACAGCCTGGCCAGTCCTGCCGTCTTTCAGCCCCACCCCAGGACTGAAACACATACAGACCTGTAAGGTGACAAAACCTCTCCTTCATTGTACGGCTCCACAAGCAGGGAATAAGCAAGCACTAAGTTCTGTTGTAGTTCTTCAAGAATCAAATGTCAACTCTTCCAGCTGTCCTTTTTCTATAACCCTCCTACTCATCCTCCCAAATTCATCTCCCTACATGTCCCAAATCAAGCTCCACTTCACTGGAATGCCCCAACCTAGCCTTTCGCATGCACAGCATCTAACCAAAGATTAAGTCCCACTGGGGTCTCCCCCAACTCCCAAATCACAGCTCGTTAGCCCTGCCTTTTGTTGACAGTTAACAGCATGCAATCCAGATCAGTGGCTGAACACATTTCTGAGTACATTTCGCCTTCCCTTAACCGCCTAACCTACTTCAGCACAGAAAGTGTGTACACAAGTCCTGTAAAATTCCCAAGCACTCCATAAATACCACTTAATGTCTACTGAATTAACACATTTGTCAGATAAGAAGAAAAAGCAAGAGAGATGGTTTATCAGCATGAGAGCAGCTGGAGCTGTGATCTCATTTTTTTCATCTGCTTATTAACAAAAGTACCAGAGGGGTACTTTGTGTGCATTAAACAGAAAACAAAGGTGTCAAGCAATCCATTATATCTAAACCTATTCACAACTGTACCATGTAAAACAACATCAACAACAACAAAAAACATGGGACAGACAAAACTCCTAGGACAGAACCAGAACTGCACCCCAGACATATCTGCTAACTTTATAACCCCTTCATGTCCTCACCAGGAACTCAGAAACAATGCCTGATCTTGTCTTTCTGCAGGACTGGAGTGAGCAGGGCAAATGCTACATGAAAACAGCTGTGTAAACCACATGGTGTAACTCAAACGTAACTACCGCAAGAGCTAGTTGCTTTGATTTCTTTTTTTAATTTTAATTTTTGGTACATTAAATTTACTCATAAAAAATTATAAAAATGTACAAGTTTGCCTTTTTAACAAAGTATAATAAAGCTCCCTAAACAATACTTGACATTTACAATTCAAAATCAAATTAGCAGAATACTAAACATTTACAAAACTTTATTTTTTACAGGGCTTCCCTGGTGGCTCAGATGGTGAAGAATTTGGCTGCAATGAGGGAGACCTGTGTTTGATCCCTGGATTGGGAAGATCCCCTGGAGAAGAGAACGGCTACCCACTCCAGTATTCTGGCCTGGAGAATTCCATGGACTGTATAGTTCATGGGGTCGCAAAGAGTCGGACACAATCGAGCAACTTTCACTTTCACTATCTTTTTAAAAATATTTTTTTACATATAAATTTTTGAAAATTTTAATTGGAGGCTAATTACTTTACAATATTCTAGTGGTTCTGCCGTATATTGAAATGAATCAGCCATGGGTGTACATGTGTTCCCCATCCTGAACCCCCTCCCAACTCCATTCCCATCCCATCCCTCAGGGTCATCCCAGTGCACCAGCCCTAAGCACCCTGTCTCATGCATCGAACCTGGACTGGCGATCTACTTAACATATGATAACATACATGTTTCAATGCTATTCTCTCAAATCATCCCACCTTCGCCTTCTCCCATGGAGTCCAAAAGTCTGTTCTTTACATCTGTGTCTCTTTGCTGTCTCGCATATAGGGTCATCGTTACCATCTTTCTAGGTTCCATATATATGCATCAATATACTGTATTGGTGTTTTTCTTTCTGACTTACTTCGCTCTGTATAATAGGCTCCAGAAGTTACATGCAACTTTGTAGAACTGACATAAAAGAATGGCTCAAAAATGGGAGAATTTTCCTTCATTCCTAAAAAGAAAATGCATCCCAGAAGCTCTGAAGATTCTTGAGATCATGAGGCCTTTAGTTTTAGCACCAGTGCCTGTCTTTGTGCACCTAAGACCTCTGCACAGGTGAGGTCTTACAACACTGAGATGGACCGGCCGGAGCGCCACTCCCTCCAGTAGCAGTGTAGTAACACTGACCTTTGGCCTCAACCAGCACAGTATGCAGTTTGCACATATTCAGAACCTTCAGACTTTTAAGTAATTTAGCCTCTTCAGAACCCTTGTGTGTAAATGTCACTTGCCTCACTTTCTGGGAGTCATCTGCACTTTG
Organism: Bison bison bison; assembly: GCF_000754665.1. Classification (NCBI taxonomy): domain Eukaryota; kingdom Metazoa; phylum Chordata; class Mammalia; order Artiodactyla; family Bovidae; genus Bison; species Bison bison. The sequence continues at coordinate 37,900 of NW_011491258.1, read as the reverse complement.
GAAAGGACAGCCAACCCGCTCAGGTGCCACAGGCCCAGCCACTGGGATGAGTGGTCAAGCTAAGCAGGGTCATGGTTTCCCTCACAATGTTTAAGACCCTTCAACATGTAATGCCATCCATTACCAGTGTGGAAAACAAACAAGGCATCAAATAAGCCACCACAGAGGCAGGAAAAGTGACAGTGACATGGTGTGAGGAGGGTACAACCCAGTTCCCACTTAGCAAATGCTCACTAGAAACAATGGAACGAGTGGACAGATGCAAGCCTCCATCAGTTTGTGCTCAAATAGGAATGCATTACAGCTGTATAACACTAGGCAAAATTACTACCCACTATGCTCCTCCACAGGAGAAGGCAATGGCACCCCACTCCAGTACTTTTGCCTAGAAAATTCCATAAACAGAGGAGCCTAGTGGGCTGCAGTCCATGGGATCGCTAGAGTCAGACACGACTGAGCGACTTCACTTTCACTTTTCACTTTCATGCACTGGAGAAGGAAATGGCAACCCACTCCAGTGTTCTTGCCTGGAGAATCCCAGGGACGGGGGAGCCTGGTGGGCTGCCGTCTCTGGGGTCGCACAGAGTTGGACACGACTGAAGCGACTTAGCAGCAGCAGCATGCTCCTCCACATGTAGTGTGCAGTGTAAACTAACTATGTGACCTTCCTTCGATAAAGGACCTAGAGTTCTAAGTAGTGAATTAAAATACTGAACCTACTAACTGCTATACTAACAAGCTGACTCAGGTAATTTTGGGGGATTTTAAATGATTCTGGTTTTTTAAAATACCCAATCATATATATGTATTTATTATTTTAGGTGCTAGTTCCCATTTTCTCAGTGCTCTTTAGCAATTAGAAGTTTTTAACATTTGTATCCTTTCCCATTTTCAATATTATAATATAAAAACTAGAAAATAAGGTAGAAAATTGAGTGTTCTGCTTAAACAACAACAACAACAAAAAGATGAGTGTTTTGTCCTCATGGTATATTCTACTTCAGTCTGCACATGCCACTTTCTCCATTCTTGCAGATACAAAATGCGAGTAGAAGCTTTAAAATATGACAAATTACACAGAGCAGATTGGCTGGTGCCACAACTACCTGGTTGCCACAGCATTTGGAAACTGAGTCTATGATTTCAGGAAAATGATTACGTAGTTGAAAGAGTCAGTCTGATCTGTTTCTAGCTGATGAGGACATCTTCTGAGGAAATGCCAAATGCTCCTTAGGCTCACTGACTGTGGTTGCTTCTGGAGAGAAACTTCATAAGAGAGAAAACACTGCTAGCAAATATTCCCAAGTTCAAGTAAGGGGTTCACTTGGGAACAGGTCTCACGGGTAGGCAGCTGAAGCTTTGTGTTCTGTGTGTCTCATGTTTATGTTTTACCATTCTCAATTCAGAATGGCCTCATTGGAGATAGCACTCAGCACATGAACTTTCAAAGACAGCTGGAAATTTCTCTAAGACTTCTGATGACTAAAACACAGCTGTACAATGTCTAAATTCATTTCCTTCAATTAGAATGCCATACTTAAAGTTTGTTTTAATTTTTTGCTGTGTTTAGTATAATAACACTTTCTTACATTTATCAAAATAGTTATAAGGGGGTGGGCAGGGCTGAGTTAAGGGGTGTGTCCAGAGATGGCTATGGACTTAGGAAGTCATTTTAGGCAGCACGTCTGCTGATGGTAGGGCTGTGTTCCCTGGACTGAGGCGTCCCAGCACTGAAACTTACAGGCTGTTGAGTGGAGCCAGGTCTCCATATCAGGGGCCCAAAGTATCTGCCTCTGACTCCAGCCAGAGTGCACATAGGCCCCTGCTGTGTCTGCCATCAGCTTTTATGACTCCAGAGAGAGCTACAGTCGCCTCCCTGCCTCTCCAGGAGACCCTCCAAGACAGGCATTGTGATAAAATTGAAAAAATTCAACTTGGGGAAAACAAGATTTGATGTCTGGATCCCAAGTCAGAGGCAGGCCTGCCTAGCTTGAAGCTTTGCTTTTCAGAACACAGGCACAAGTCACCCCTAACAATAAATCAACACAAACAACCCAACCAACATTTCCCTCCAAGGGCAAAAACCAAAAGGAAGGAGTAATACAACCCTAAAGCCTGGGAAAAGGAGACCTCAAGTGGAGCAAGTCAGAAAAAAGTGATGAAAAGACAGAGAAGTAGAGTACAAATGAAAGAGCAAGGCAGAAACTCACAAGACCAAATAAATAATGAGAAAATAACCAATCTCCCTGAAAGAGAATTCAGAATAATGAGAGTAAAGATGCTCTGAAGACTTGAAAATAGAATGGAGAAAATGCAAGAAGCATTTAACACAGTTAATACAATCATCAAGGACATAGAAGAAACAGAGATAAACAACACAATTACTGAAATTAAAAATACTCTAGAAGGAATTAATAGCAGAATAACTGACAGAAAAACAGATAAGTAAGCTGGAGAATAGAGTCGTGGAAATAACTGCTGAAGGGCAGAATAAAGGGAAAGGAATGAAAAGATTGAGGATAGCCTCAGAGACCTTTGGGACAATATTAAGCAAATCAACATTCGAGTTATACGGTCCCAAAGGAAGGAAAAAAAAAGGCACTGAGAAAATTTTTGAAGAAATTATAGTTGAATCCCCCACATAGGAAAGGCAATAGCCAATCAAGTCCAAGAAGCACGGAGAGTCCCATACAGGGTAAACCCAAGGAGAAACACATTGATACACATATTAATCAAGCTAACAGAGATTAAGCACAAAGAAAGAATATTAAATGCAGCAAGGGAAAAACAACAAGTGACATACAAGAGAAAACCCATATGATTAACAGAGGATCTTTCAGCAGAAACTCTGTAGACCAGAAGGGAATGGCAGGATATATTTAAAGTACTGAAAGAGAAAACTCTACAACCAAGATTACTATACCTGGCAAAGATCTCATTCAAAATTGATGAAGTCAAAAGCTTTACCAACAAGCAGAAGTTATGAGAATTCAGAACCACCAAACTAGCCTTGCAATAAATACTAAAGGGACTTTACATAGCCAGTAAATACAACAGAAAGGAAAGACCTACAAAAACAAACCCAAAATAATCAAGAAAATGTCCATAAGAACATATGTATCAATAATTACCTTAAATGTAAATGGATTAAATGCACTAACCAAAAGATACACAACTGACTGGATACAAAAACAAGACCTATTTATACGGTGCCTCCAGGAGACCCACTTCAGACCTACAGACATATACAGACTGAAAGTAAATGGATGGAAAAAGATATTCCATGTGAATGGAAACCAAAAGAAAGCCAGAGTGCAATCCTTATTTCAGAAAAAAAATAGACTTTAAAATAAAGAATATTATAAGAGACAAAGAAGGACACTATACAATGATCAAGGGATCAACCCAAGAAAACATAACAATTGTAAATATTTATGTACCTAACATAGGAGCATCTAAATACAGAAGGTAAACACCAACAGGTGTAAGAGGGAAAATCTACAGCAACATAATAATAGTAGGGGACTTTAACACCCCACTTACACCAAAGCACAGATTATCAAAACACAGAATCAATAAGGAAACTCAAATCTTAAATGAAACATTAGACCAAAGGGATCTAATTGATGTCTTCAGGATTTTTGATCCAAATGGAGAAGAATACACTTTCTTCTCATTGCACATTGAATATTCTCCAGGACAGACCATATCTTGAGCCACAAATCAAGCCTCAGTAAATTTAAGAAAACTGAAATTGCATCAGGTGTCTTCTCTGCCCACAACGCTATGAGACTAGACATCAACTACAGGGAAAAAAACTGCAAAAACACAAACTTAAACAATATGTTACTAAATAACAAAGAGGTTACTGAAGAAATTCTTAAAGAGATGGGAATACCAGACCACCTGACCTGCCTTCTGAGACATCTGTATGCAGGTCAGGAAGCAACAGTTAGAATTGGACAAGGAACAATAGACTGGTTCCAAATTGGGAAAGGAATATGTCAAGGCTGTATATTATCAACCTGCTCATTTAACTTATACTCAGACTATATCATGCGAAACGCTAGGCTGGATGAAGCTCAAGCTGGAATCAAGATTGCCAGGAGAAACATCAATAATCTTAGATATGCAGATGATACCACCCTTGTGGAAGAAAGTGAAGAAGAACTAAACAGTCTCTTGATGAAAGTGAAAGAGGAGAGTGAAAAAGCTGGCTTAAAACTCAACATTCAGAAAACTAAGATCATAGCATCCAGTCTCATCACTTCATGGTAAATAGATGGGGAAACATTGGAAACAGATACAGACTATTTTGGGGGGCTCCAAAAATCACTGCAGATGGGGACTGTAGCCATGAAATTAAAAGATGCTTGCTCCTTGGAAGAAGTTATGATCAACATTACTTTGCCAACAAAGGTCTGTCTAGTCAAAGCTATGGTTTTTCCAGTAGTCATGTATGAGTGTGAGAGTTGGACCATAAAGAAAGCTGAGCGCCAAAGAATTGATGCTTTTGAACTGTGGTGTTGGATAAGACTCTTGAGAGTCCCTTGGACAGCAAAGAGATCCAACCAGTCCATCCTTAAGGAAATCAGTCCTGGATATTCATTGGAGGGACTGATGCTGAAGCTGAAACTCCAATACTTTGGTCACCTGATGTGAAGAACTGACTCATTTGAAAAAACCCTGATGCTGGGAAAGATC
>NW_011491258.1:28960-33096 GCF_000754665.1 Bison bison bison | reverse complement strand
CATGAGTTTGAGTAAACTCTGGGAGTTGGTGATGGACAGGGAGGCCTGGCATGCTGCAGTCCATGGGATTGCAAAGAGTTGGACACAACTGAGTGACCAAACTGAACTACTGAAGAAATAAGAAAGGAAGTCAAAATATTCTTAGAAACAAATAACAGTGAAAACATGATGACCCAAAACCTATGGGATTCAGCAAAAGCAGTTCTGAGAGGGAAGTTTATAGCAATACAATTATATTTCAAGAAACAAGAAAAGCATCAGATAGACAAGCTAACTCTACATCCAAAGCAGCTAGAGAAAGAACAACAACAAACAAAAAAACAAAAAACAAAAAAAAACAAAGTCAGCAGAAAGAAGTAAATCATAAAGATCACAGCAGAAATAAATGAAAAAGAATGAAGGAAACAATAGCAAAGATTGATAAAACTAAAAGCTGGTTCTTTGAGAAGATAAACAAAATTGACAAACCGCTAGCCAGACTCATCAAGAAAAAAAGGGAGAAAAATCAAATTAACAAAACTAGAAATGAAAAAGGAGAGGTTATAACACACAACACAGAAATACAAAGGATCATAAGAGAATATATAAGCAACTATATGCTAATAAAATTGACAATCTAGAAGAAACAGATTCTTAGAAAAGATCAACCTCCCAAAACTGAACCAGAAATAGGAATTATGAACAACTGAATTACAAACACTGAAATGAAAACAGTGACCAAAAATCTTCCCAAAGAACAAAAGCCCAGGGCCAAATGGCTTCACAGGAGAATTCTATCAACCATTTAGAGAAGAGTTAATGCCTATTTTTCTAAAACTCTTCCAAAAAAATTGCACAGGAGGAACACTTCCAAACTCATTCTGTGAGGCCATGATCAGGCCAAAACCAGGCCTGATGCCAAAACCAGGCAAAGACAATATGAAAAAAAGAAAATTACAGGCCAACATCACTGATGAACATAGATGCAAAAATCCTCAACAAAATTCTAGGAAACAGAATTCAACAACATATTAAAAAGCTCATTAGCCATGATCAAGTTGGGTTTATTTCAGGGATGCAAAGATTCTTCAATATATGCAAATCAATCAACATTATACACCATACTAACAAACTGAAAGATAAAAACCATATGATCATCTCAATAGATGTAGAAAAAGCCTTCAACAAAATTCAGCACCCATTTATTATTAAAACTCTTCAAAAAATGGGCATAGAAGGAACCTACCTCAACACAGTAAAGGCCATATATGAAAAGTCCACAGCAAACATTATTCTCAATGGTTAAAAACTAAAAGCATTCCCTCTACAATCAGGAACAAGAGAAGGGTGTCCACTCTCACCACTATTATTTAACATAGTTTTGGAAGTCCTAGCTATGGGGATTAGAGAAGAAAAAGAAATAAAAGGAATCCAGGTCGGAAAAGAAGTAAAACTCTCACTGTCTGTAGATGATGTGATACTATACATAGAAAACCCAAAAGAAACTATCAGAAAATCACTAGAGCTAATCAGTAAATTCAGCAAAGACTTGGGATACAAAGTCAATACACAGAAATCACTTGCATTCATATATACTAACAATGAAAAATCAGAAAGAAAAATTAAGGAATCAATACCATTCACCATTACAACAAAAAGAATAAAATATCTAGGAATAAACCTACCTAAGGAGACAAAAAACCTGTATATGGAAAACTATGACACTGATGAAAGAAATCAAAGACGACATAAACAGATGGAGAGATATTCCATGTTCCTGGGTAGGGAGGATCAATATTGTGAAAATGCCTATACTGCCAAATGCAATCTACAGAATCAATGAGATCCCTATCAAATTAACAATGGCATTTTTCCACAGAACTAGAACACAAAATTTCACAATTCATATGGAAACACAAAGGACCCCAAATAGCCAAAGGAGTCTTGAGAAAGAAGAATGGAACTGGAGGAATCAACCTTCCTGGACTCAGATTATACTACAAAGCTACAGTCATCAAGACAGTATGGTACTGGCACAAAATCAGAAATATAGACCAATGGAATGAGACAGAGAATGCAGACATAAACCCATGCATCCCTGGGTACCTTATTTCTGACACAGGAGGCAAGAATATACAATGGGGCAAAGATAGCCTCTTCAGTAAGTGGTGCTGGTAAAACTGGACAACTACATGCAAAAGAATGAAATTAGATCATTACCTAACGCCATACACAAAGATAAACTCAATATGGATTAAAGACCTAAATGTAAGACCAGAAACTATTAAACTGTTAGAAGAAAGCATAAGCAGAATACTCGATGACATAAATCAAAGCAAGATCTTCTATGACCCACCTCCTAGAGTAATGGAAATAAAAACAAAAATAAACAAGTGGGACTTAAAATCTTTTGCACAGCAAAGGAAACTACAAACAAGGTGAAAAGACAACCCTCAGAATGGGAGGAAATAATAGCAAAGGAAACAACTGACAAAGAATTAATTTCCAAAATATATAAACAGCTCATACAACTCAATACCAGAAAAGCAAACAACCCAGTCAAAAAGTGGGAAAGGGACCTGAAGAGACATCTCTTCAAAGAAAACATACAGATGGCTAACAAGCACATGAAAAGATGCTCAACATCTCTCAATTATTGGAGAAATGAAAATCAAAACTACAATGAGATACCACCTTACACCAGTGAAAATGGCCATCATCAAAAGGTCTACAAAAACAAATGCTGGAGAGGGTGTGGAAAAAATGTAAAACTCTTGCATTGCTGGTGGGAATGTAAACTGATAAAGCCACTATGGAAGATGGTATGGAGATTCCTTGAAAAGCTAGGAATAAAACGACCATATGACTCAGCAATCCCACTCCTAGGCATATACCCTGAGAAAACCAAAACTGAAAACGACACATGTACCCCAAGGTTCATTACAGCACTATTTATGACAGATGTTTGGATAAAGAAGCTGTAGTACATATATACAATGGAATACTACTCAGCCATAGAGGAACACATTTGAATCCATTCTACTGAGGTGGACGAACCTAGAGCTGGTTATACAGAATGAAGTAAGTCACCAAGAGAAATATAAATACTGTATACTGACACATACATATGGAATCTTAAGAGATGGCACTGATGAATTTATTTTCAGCGCAGTGATGGAAAATGAGACATAGAGAACAGAGCTATGGGGAGCTATGTGGGAGGAGAGGAGGGAGAAGGGCAGATGTATGGAGAGAGTAACACAGAAATTTACAATACTATATGTAAAACAGATAGCCAATGGGAATTTTCTACACAACTCAGGGAACTGAAACAGGGGCTCTGTGACAGGCTGAAGGGTGAGATGGGGAGGGAGATGGGATGGAGGTCAAGGAGGGAGGGGACATGGGTGTACCTATGGCTGACTCTTATTGATGTATGACAGAAAGCACAAAATTCTATAGAGCAATTATCCTTCAATTAAAAAAATTTTTTAATTAAAAAGATTAGGCAGGTGGCAGCCATTGATTTCTGGAAACACATGAATAACCAGACATCTTTAAGAACATTCTTGAGTTTCAGAACTGTAAAGTGTTCTGTGAGGAATAAATGGACTGAATGAATGATACTGTCAAATGAAACTTGAGAGTATCATTTGAAAAACAATATTCAATTATATCAGATCAGATCAGATCAGGTGCTCAGTTGTGTCCTACTCTTTGCCACCCCATGAATTGCAGCATGCCAGGCCTCCCTGTCCATCACCAACTCCCAGAGTTCACTCAGACTCACGTCCATCGAGTCAGTGATGCCATCCAGCCATCTCATCCTCTGTCGTCCCCTTCTCCTCTTGCCCCCAATCCCTCCCAGCATCAGAGTCTTTTCCAATGAGTCAATTCTTCGCATGAGGTGGCCAAAGTACTGGAGTTTCAGCTTTAGCATCATTCCTTCCAAAGAACACCCAGGGCTGATCTCCTTGCAGTCCAAGGGACTCTCAAGAGTCTTCTCCAACACCACAGTTCAAAAGCATCAATTCTTCGGTGCTCAGCCTTCTTCACAGTCCAACTCTCACATCCATACATGACCACTGGAAAAACCATAGCCTTGACTAGACGGACCTTTGTTGGCAAAGTAATGTCTCTGCTTTTGAATATGCTAT
>NW_011491258.1:9455-28858 GCF_000754665.1 Bison bison bison | reverse complement strand
GGAGCCCCAAAAAATAAAGTCTGACACTGTTTCCACTGTTTCCCCATCTATTTCCCATGAAGTGATGGGACCGGATGCCATGATCTTCGTTTTCTGAATGTTGAGCTTTAAGCCAACTTTTTCACTGTCCACTTTCACTTTCATCAAGAGGCTTTTTAGTTCTTCTTCACTTTCTGCCATAAGGGTGGTGTCATCTGCATCCTGAAAGATGATGCTGTGAAAGTGCTTCACCTCAATATGCCATCAAATTTGGAAAACTCAGCAGTGGCCACAGGACTGGAAAAGGTCAGTTTTCATTCCAATCCCAAAGAAAGGCAACGCCAAAGAATTCTCTAACTACCACACAATTGCACTCACCTCACACGTTAGTAAAGTAATGCCCAAAATTCTCCAAGCCAGGCTTCAGCAATACGTGAACCATGAACTTCCAGATGTTCAAGCTGGTTTTAGAAAAGGCAGAGGAACCAGAGATCAAATTGCCAACATCTGCTGGATCATCAAAAAAGCAAGAGAGTTCCAGAAACACATCTATTTCTGCTTTATTGACTATGCCAAAGCCTTTGACTGTGTGGATCACAATCAACTGTGGAAAATTCTGAAAGAAATGGGCATACCAGACCACCTGACCTGCCTCTTGAGAAACCTATATGCAGGTCAGGAAGCAACAGTTAGAACTGGACATGGAACAACAGACTGGTTCCAAATAGGAAAAGGAGTACATCAAGGCTATATATTGTCACCCTGCTTATTTAACTTCTATGCAGAGTACATCATGAGAAACGCTGGGTCGGAAGAAGCACAAGCTGGAATCAGGATTGCTGGGAGAAATATCAATAACCTCAGATATACATATGACACAACCCTGATGGCAGAAAGTGAAGAAGAACTAAAAAGCTCTTGATGAAAGTTAAAGAGGAGAGTGAAAAAGTTAGCTTAAAGCTCAACATTCAGAAAACGAAGATCATGGCATGTGGTCCCATCACTTCATGGGAAATAGATGGGGAAACAGTGGAAACAGTGTCAGACTTTATTTTTTTGGGCTCCAAAATCACTGAGGATAGTGATTGCAGCTATGAAATTAAAAGACACTTACTCCTTGGAAGGAAAATTATGTCCAACCTAGATAGCATATTCAAAAACAAAGACATTATTTTGCCAACAAAGGTCCATCTAGTCAAGGCTATGGTTTTTCCAGTGGTCATGTATGGATGTGAGAGTTAGACTGTGAAGAAAGCTGAGCGCCAAAGAATTGACACTTTTGAACTGTGGTGTTGGAGAAGACTCTTGAGAGTCCCTTGGACTGCAAGGAGATCCAACCAGTCCATTCTAAAGGAGATCAGTCCTGGGTGTTCTTTGGGAGGACTGATGCTAAAGCTGAAACTCCAGTACTTTGGCCACCTCACGTGAAGAGTTGACTCATTGGAAAAGACTATGATGCTGGGAGGGATTGGGGGCAGGAGGAGAGGGGGACGACAGAGGATGAGATGGCTGGATGGCATCACCGACTCTATGGACATGAGTTTGGGTGAACTCCGGGAGTTGGTGATGGACAGGGAGGCCTGGTGTGCTGCAATTCATGGGTCGCAAAGAGTCAGACACAACTGAGTGACTGAACTGACTGAAGATATGGAAACATCCTAAATGTGCATTAACAGATGAATGGATAAAGAAAATGTGGTCTATGTATGCAATGAACCATTCAGCCTTTATAAAAAAAGAAAGAATAAAATTTTGCCATTTGAGACAAATGGATGGACCATTATGCTATGTGAAATAAGTCAGACAGAGAAAGACAAATACCATATCATCTCATTTACATGTGGAATTTTTTTTCAAAAAGCTCACAGAGAATATAATGACAGTTACCAGAGGTGGGGGTGAAGGCTAGGTGAAATGCGTGAAGATGGTGAAAAGGTACAAACTTACAGTTACAAAATATAAGTAACTGTATTTAACAGATCTTAAAAGTTCTCATCACAAGAAAAAAGGAATTTGTTAACTATGTATGTTAATGAATGTTAGGTAGATTTGTTAATGAATGTTAGCTGGATCATTTAATAATTTATATACTGTTACCATCTTTCTAAATTCCATATATATGCATTAGTATACTGTATTGGTGTTTTTCCTTCTGGCTTACTTCACTCTGTATAATAGGCTCCAGTTTCATCCACCTCATTAGAACTGATTCAAATGTATTCTTTTTAATGGCTGAGTAATACTCCAAAAGAGACACTGATGTATAGAACAGGCTTATGGACTCTGTGGGAGAGGGAGAGGGTGGGAAGATTTGGGAGAATGGCATTGAAACATGTAAAATATCATGTATGAAACGAGATGCCAGTCCAGGTTCGATGCACGATATTGGATGCTTGGGGCTAGAGCACTGGGACGACCCAGAGGGATGGTATGGGGAGGGAGGAGGAAGGAGGGTTCAGGATGGGGAACACATGTATACCTGTGGAGGATTCATTTTGATATTTGGCAAAACTAATACAATTATGTAAAGCTTAAAAATAAAATAAAATTAAAAAATAAAAAAAATAAAATAAAGAGGGAAAAAATTATTTATATAAATATCACATTATGTTATACACCTAAAACTAATATGTTGTTGTTGTATCCGACTTTTTGTGATCCCACAGACTGCAGCATGCTAGGCCTTCCTGCCCCTCACCACTTCCCAGAGTTCTCCCAAGTTCATGTCCATTGAATCAGTGATGCCATCCAACCATCTTTTTTTACAGTATAAAATGCAAAAAAAACTAATATAATGTATATCAATTGTAACTCAATTAAAAAAAAACTTCAATGAGAAAGTAAAAATGATGTATGTGTATATAAACAAATTTATCATGATTGTGGATTTGAAATCTCAGTTACTTCACTCTTCTCCAAACTGATGGCTAAATCTGATTAAGTTCTAATTGACATCCCAAGTGTGCCAGTGCCTTTTAGGGGGATATGATAAACTGATTCTAAAATGTATATTCAAAAGAGCCTAAAATGACCAAGATAATCTTTAAAAAAAATCAAAGGGACTTCCCTGGTGGTACAGTGGATAAAGAATCCATCTGCCAACGAAGGAGACATGGTTCAATTCCTGGTCCAAGAAGATGCTGCATGCTGTAGGCAACTAAAGCCACAACTACTGAAGCCCGCATGTTCTAGGGTCCGTGAGCCACGAGTAATGAGCCTCTCTGCTGCAACTATTGAAGCCCATATGCCTAGAGCCTGTGCTCCACAAGAGAAGCCAACACAGTGAGAAGGCCACACACCACAACAGAGTCGCTCCTGCTGACTGCAACTAGAGAAAGCCCATGTGCATCAACAAAAACCAAGTGTAACCAAACATTATTTTTTTTAAATATCAAAGCAGAGAGATTATTCCAGACATCAAGACATTTTACAATGCAATAATAATTAAGCATGCTAACATTTTTACAAAGATACACACACACAGTAGAAAAGAGATTCACATAGCAGACTCTCACCTATACAGATAGATAATACAATATGAACTGTGCCTCATAAACATACTTTCAAGGATGATTATAGATTTAAACTAAACAACAAAGCTTCTGAAGATAATAGAGGAAGGCATCTGGTTGCTTGCAGAGTAGGCAAAGACTTTGAAACAGAGCACCCATTACACAAACTATGGAGCTAGCAACAGATAATTCAGACTCCATTAAATGTAATCATCAAAAGACACCATGATATTGATGAACCTATTTGCAGGGAAGGAATGGAGACACAGATGCAGAGAATAGACTTAAGGACACAGTTGGGGAGGGAGAGGGTGGGGCATACACAGAAAGTAGCATCAACATACATACTCTATCAGGTGTAAGATGATAGCTGGTGAGAAGTTGCTGTTTAGCACAAGGAGTCCAGTCTTGTGCTCTGTGGTGACCTGGGTGGATGGGATGGGGGAGGCTCGGGAGGGACATGATGTATGTATAATTATGGCTGATTTGCATTATTGTATGGCAGAAACCAACACAACATTGTAAATATTTAAAAACAAAAAATAAAAATAGATGATAATTTTTAAAATTAAAAAAAAAAAACACACCATGAAGAAAGTAAAAGCTTAACTGACCAAGGATCTGAATCCATAATAAAGAGCTGCTACAGCCACTAAGAAAAATACAATCAACCCATAGAAAAATGAGAGAGAAGCCTCAAAGGAGAACCCAAACATAATAAAAAGTTACTGACCACATTAATAATCAGAGAAAGATAAACTGAACCACAGTGATATAATATTACACAACCATCAGAATGGTCAGTCATACAAAAAATAAGACTATAATAGTACCAAAGTTGCCAAGAATGTAAAATAATGGGAATTCTCATATATTGTTGACTGAACTGTCAATTGATAGAATTACTTATGAAAAGTATTTCACCATATCTTATAAAGCTGCTGCTGCTGCTGCTAAGTTGCTTCAGTCATGTCCGACTCTGTGCGACCCCATAGACGGCAGCCCACCAGACTCCCCTGTCCCTGGGATTCTTCAGGCAGGAACACTGGAGTGGGTTGCCATTTCCTTCTCCAATGCATGAAAGTGAAAATGAAGTTGCTCAGTCATGTCCGACTCTTAGCGACCCCATGGACTGCAGCCCACCAGGCTCCTCCGTCCATGGGATTTTCCAGGCAAGAGTACTGGAGTGGGGTGCCATTGCCTTCTCTGGTTCTGATAAAGCTGGACATATGCATATCTACCCCCAGGCATATATCCAACAGAAATGTACAAGAATGTCATAACAGCATTTTAAAATCACTCAGATGAAAAACAGGTATGTTCACAAACAGCAGAGTAGCTAGATAAAATATGAAATCTTCACATAGTGGGAAACCACGAAAAAATGAAAATAAATGACAGTTTCCCTGGTGGCTCAGACAGTAAAGCATCTGCCTGCAATGCAGGAGACCCGGGTTTGATCCCTTGGTCAGGAAGATCCCCTGCAGAAGGAAATGAAAACTCATTCCAGTACTCTTGCCTGGAAGATCCCATGGATGGATCCTATGGAACCTGGTAGGCTACAGTCCATGGGGTCACAAACAGCTGGACATGACTGAGGCACTTCACCTCACTTAAAGTGAGCAAAGTAGCAGATACAAAAGAGTGTGTACTGTAGGACATATTTATCGAAGTTCCAGAAACAGGTAAAACTACACCACAATGTTTCAGGACTGATACTAGGTTGCTATGCGTTATGTGATAAGTCACTTCAGTCATGTCCAACTCTTTGCAACCCCATGGACTACAGCCCACCAGGCTCCTCTGACCATGGGATTCTCCAGGCAAGAATACTGGAGTGGGTTGCCATTTCTTCCTCCAGGGGAAATCTTCTTGACCCAGGGATCAAACTCAGGTCTCTCACATCTCCTGCTTTGGCAGGCATGTTCTTTACTACTAGCACCACCTGGGAAGCCTGATACTGGGGTAGTAAGATCATTTAGGGAAAGTGTGTTGTGTTCCCATACAAGCCAGCATTAGCTACTTGTGACAGCAAGGAATGGGGATAAGAGTTTTCTGTGATGCTGTCAGAGTTTATTTATTTTGCATTGCAGTAACTTTAGGAAAAGGTAGATCCTTCAGTATCAAAGCAGAATGATACTTGCTTGGGTTACATCTGCCCCACTCAAAACTAACACTGATGTACTCAAACTACTGAAATATATCATCTTTTTTGAGAAACTGAAAACTTTATCCATAAAACATTACATTATGGTTCTTAGGTTTATTTTCCAGGGCATATTTACCCATAACTTGAGGTCAAAATTGGGTACAGGCACACTTGGGCCTCCAAGGTGGTACTAGTGCCAACTGGTAGTCAACTGGTATGAAGAGTATTTTCCATGTCTTATAAAGCTGGACATACGCACACTAACACGCACCATATGAACCCACTTACCAATGCAGGAGATATAAGAGATGTGAATTCTGATCCCTGAGTCAGGAAGATTCCCCTGGAGGAGGGCATGGCAACCCATTCCAGTATTCTTTCCTGGAGAATCCCATGGACAGAGGGGCCTAGTGGGCTACAGTCCATGGGGCTGCAAAGAGTCGAACACAACTGAGGCGACTTAGCACACGTGCATCCTGAACAGATCCAGGTTACACACTGAACAAAATAACCCCTAACACTATAGATTGCCTTAGTTTCACTGACTTAACAGAAAATCCTCACCTTGGTAACCTCATAATTATAAAAGAACAGTCTTTTGGACTCTGTGGGAGAGGGAGAGGGTGGGATGATTTGGGAGAATGGCATTGAAACATGTATAATATCATATACGAAACGAGTCGCCAGTCCAGGTTCGATGCACGATACTGGATGCTTGGGGCTGGTGCACTGGCATGACCCAGAGGGATGGTACGGGGAGGGAGGAGGGAGGAGGGTTCAGGATGGGGAACATGTGTATCCCTGTGGCGGATTCATGTTGATATATGGCAAAACCAATACAATATTGTAAAGTTAAAAAATAAAATAAAAAATGCCTACTTACTTTAAATATTTTATTTTGACACAGTAGGGGCAATATAATTTTGTATATTCACTTCCTTTTAAGCAAAAGTCTAAATTAGAAGCAATGACAGTTTTATAAAAAAATGGTCCTCAGTACACATTTCTGGAGTGTGAAATTAGCAAGTTTTTGGAGTGATGTTAGCAGCAAAGCCAATTTCAACATAGAAAAAATTTTCATTATGGGATATAAACATCACCTGTTTTCTAGAAAAAGTATTAAAAATAACTTAATACATCAAAATTACTAAGTTTATAGCTGTGCTTTATATAAAATGCCCTCAAAATGTAAATGTAATTCCCTTGTATCCCAGTAAAGTCCACATCTCTGGAGTGTCTATCACTTGCATTAGAGTGTCAAGAAACTGTTTTCACTTCCCTAGAATACAGATCCTGGTTATGCCTTAAAAGCATATTTGCAAAATGTTGGTTTTAATATAAACCTCAATTTCAATTTAAATTAAGTAGGTTCCCATTTTTAATACCACCTAAATACAATATACTGAAAGAGATTATGTAGGACTGGTATTATTTCTTCTTTAAAAGTCCAGTGAAGTTCACCACTGAAATCACCTCAACCCAGGATTTTCTTTGTTTCACTAACAAGCTTGTTTTATTAATGACAAAAAAAGTTTAAAAAGGAACAGGGAGTAAAAATGTAAAACAACGTTAAAAGAACTGTGCATGTGGATACATACATGGATGAAAATAATTCTTATTTACTGAGATGGTTTGAAAAATTTGTAAGAGCTCAAGAGAAAGTAAAAATGTCCAAACTGCCATGACCTTGGGCTTTTATAAATTTCCTCTCAGTGAACATATATTATTTGCAACAAACAAAACAAAAACAACAAATAACAGTCAGAGTTTTCAATACATGGAAGGGAATTTCCTCACACCTAGTTCTGAGCCAGTAGGGTTGATGGGGTTCCTGACTTGGTGACAAGTTTAGAGCAAAGCATGTTTCACTGTGAAGTTGCTATTATCTGGTTTCACCTGTCTTCCACTTCTCATAGTCAGAGCAAAGTAACACCTGCCTTTTAGGATGGTGAGGAATACCATTTTGAACTTCATGACCAGGAAAAAAGATGTGATGGTTCAGGTTTGTCAGGAGTAAAGCTGTTACTCTTATTCAATAGAGAAGACAAAGAAGTTAGATATAAGGGCAGAGGGAATTCATGTTGAGCTGGGACAATGGAGAATATCTTTCCAATGACTAGAGGTCATTTAGAAGATGCTGATATTAATATATTTCTAATGAGGCCACACCAACTCACTCTGAGCTCCAGTTATCATATGGAAGATGGATATAAAGAGACATTTCCTAGGGTATATTTAGAAAACCACAAGAAAAGGCACCTTCATAATTTGGTATTAGTTGAACAAATAGCCCAACTTATCAAAATTTCTTGTGAGTCTCTGCCTTTATTTTACCACAAGAATATCCTACCAATAGTAACATATTACAAATAACATACATTCTCAGAATTAAAGGAAATAAAACTATCAGGTTGGGGGAACAGCTTTTACAATGACTTTCCTTAAACCATTTTTTGGCTCCAGATAAAATAGTGTGTATAATATTTTGTAGCACTTGAGTTAATCCCACAAGTAAAAATAGGGAACTGGAAATAGTGTAAGTCCTGTTTCTGACTAATTTTATAGGATGTAGTTGGTCAGGCTCTGTTTGTCCTAATATTTAAGAAATCAGTTGGAGAGAAAACATCATATGAGTTCTCCTGGGTGGCACCATTGCTGCTGCTAAGTCACTTCAGTCGTGTCCGACTCTGTGCGACCCCAGAAATGGCAGCCCACCAGGCTCCTCCATCCCTGGGATTCTCCAGGCAAGAACACTGGAGTGGGTTGCCATTGCCTTCTCCAATGCATGCACGCAGGCTAAGTCGCTTCAGTCGTGTCTGACTCTGTGCGACCCTATGGACAGCAGACCACCAGGCTCCTCTGTCCATGGATTTCTCTAGGCAAGAATACTGGAGTGGGTTGCCATTTCCTTCTTCGGTGGCACCACTAGCACAGTGTATAGCTGGAAAGTAGAGGATATTCATATGAGGACAAGAGTAAGAATTGAGATTCCAAAGAACGAATAACAAATATGATATTGAACATACAAACATGGTACTAATTAGCTCAATTCTTCCAAGACGTGACATCTGAATTCAAACACTTAAATCACCAACATTCAACCCATCATTTTCTCAACTAGATACCTTAAGAGAATCTGGATACAACAGGGGCTGCATTCAGGGTTCAGAAGGAAGTTGCTTAACAATTAAGCAGACACAGTTACTGGACAGGTGAGCTGGTCAGTGGTGTACTGACAAGAGGGACGAGGTGGGAAGGCACAACCTTGGAAGATCCCATCAGGTGGATCAAACTCAGGCAAAGGAGAGTAGATGGACTTCTATGATTTTTAAGAAGTATTTAACCTAGAAGTTCATTTTTATTCAACTTAACACCTGAATTGTCGGTTGACTATGAAGGAACAAAAATTTCACTCAAGTGTAAATGTCTCTTTCCTAGGGAGGAAGCGTGTCACAGACCTTACTCATGGCACAGATTCGAATATATTTATTATGTAACAGCAGTAATGCTGTGAACATCATTCAGGGAGGTCAGCTGACTTACTCAAGGTCATTGTAAATCCCCTCCCAAAAAGTAAGGTTTCCTACATCCAACTAAGCATACAAGATTTCCTGCAATACACAGAGCCTATTCTCAGAGACCCTGAAAACTCATGGTTTTTTAAAAAATTCCAAGCTGAATATAACTTGACATTTTCTCTAGTTTAAATGTGTAACATTGCTTCTAGTATTATCTAGCTGAAAGAATTTTTTTTTTTTTAAATGCAAGAGGTAGGATGTTGTGGCAATTAGCACCTTGGTTCCTATTTTAAATTTTGAACAGTTACTTAATTTCCCTGAACCTCACTCTTCCCGGGGTAAAATGAGGATGCATGTGTGCGTGTGTGGATGCTCAGTCATGTCTGACTTTTTGAGACCCCATGGACTATATAGCCTGCCAGGCTCCTCTGTCCATGGAATTTTCCAGGCAAGAAATACTAGAGTGGGTTGCCATTTCCTACTCCAGGGTATCTTCCTGACTCAGGGGCTGAACCCGTGTCTCTTGCATCTGCTGCATCGGCAGGCAGATTCTTTACCACTGAGCTACCTATAGCTTGAGGTAATTTTTGCAATCACAGTGCTTCAAGCTCTAGCAAATGTTCAATAAATAGCATCAAATGCAGTTAATAATAATGGTTAATATCCTAATCATTTACTACTCTCACCTTCAGATGACCCAGATGACAAAGCTATGACTTCTCTCAATTACTGACATTTCCAGGAAAGCACTGAACTAGTAGAATAAGGACTTAAAAACACCATTTCAGCGAAGGCACACATGCCCACAGATTTCACACTGCTACACACACACTTCAACTCTCAGGAATAATTAACTGAAACCAATGACTTCACTCCTGATGCACTGGAAAATGCTATAAAGTTCCCTCCATTTCCACAGAAGATGGTCTCAACATAAAGTATTACTAATAGCACAGCACTGCTGGGGACAGTCTGTCAGAGTAAACAATGCAAACTGTTAAGCAGGTCAACAGCTACACACTTTTGTGACTAAAAAAAAAGCTTTAATTTTCATTGTCTGGATCTCAGAAATACGATTAAGAGGAAATGAGGGAGGCCTTCAAGATGGCAGAGGAGTAAGATATAGAGATCACTTCCCTCCCCACAAACACACCAAAAAACTAATACAGCCACTATGGAGAACAGTGTGGAGATTCCTTAAAAAACTGGAAATAGAACTGCCTTATGACCCAGCAATCCCACTGCTGGGCATACACACCGAGGAAACCAGAATTGAAAGAGAAACGTGTGCCCCAATGTTCATCACAGCACTGTCTATAATAGCCAGGACATGGAAGCAACCTAGATGTCCATCAGCAGGTGAATGGATAAGAAAGCTGTGGTACATATACACAATGGAGTATTACTCAGCCATTAAAAAGAATACATTTGAATCAGTTCTAATGAGGTGGATGAAACTGGAGCCTATTATACAGAGTGAAGTAAGCCAGGAAGAAAAACACCAATACAGTATACCAACGCATATATATGGAATTTAGAAAGATGGTAATGATAACCCTGTTATGTGAGACAGCAAAAGAGACACAGATGTATAGAACAGTCTTTTGGACTCTGTGGGAGAGGCAGAGGGTGGGATGATTTGGGAGAATTGCATTGAAACATGTATAATATCATATATGAAACAAATCGCCAGTCCAGGTTCAATGCATGATACTGGATGCTTGGGGCTGGTGCACTGGGATGACTAAGAGCGATGGTATGGGGAGGGAGGAGGGAGGGGAGTTCAGGATGGGGAACACGTGTATACCAGTGGCAGATTCATGTTGATGTATGGCAAAACCAATACAATATTGTAAAGTAATTAACCTCCAATTAAAATAAATTTATTTAAAAAAAAATACATCTGCACGTGGAACAACTCCTACAGAACACCTATTGAACGGTGACAGAAGACTTTCCAAAAAGGCAAGCTAATCTCTACATAATGGGGTAGGGCAAAAGAAATAACAAAAAAAGAGAGATACAAAGGATTTGGCTTGGAACCCACACCTCTGAGAGGGAGCTGTGAAGGAGGAAGTTTCCACACACCCAGAAAACCCCTCATGGGCGGGGACGGGGGAACCTTGGAACCTCAGAGGAGACTGCAGCAACAGGTGTGTGGAAGGCAATGCTGAGAGAATTTTACACAGGGATGGAAGCTAACTACCACTGCCCAGCCTGAGACACTTGTATGCATGCCTTCCAGGGCAGATAGGGGCTGGAAGCTAAGGCTCAGGCTTTGGAGGTCTGATCCCAGGGAGAGGACTGGGAGTGACTGCCATGAAGACAACCTGAAGGGGCTAGTATGATACAGCTGAGGGAGTCCACAGAAAAACCTGGGCCTCCCATGGAGGTAAGAGATCATTATCACAGGGAAGCTCTAACTCCACAAGCTCTCAGACAGCAAGATGCAGCCTTTGCAAGTGCCACAGGTGGGATGAGCCACGGGTGCAGTCTGTGACCGCAGAGGCGGGAATGCTGGCCAGCTGCTGCCAAGGCCAGCTTGTGTGCTAGTGGGGGATGGGAGGCAGGGGGGAGATAAGGCTGTGGTCTGTGACCCCAGAGGTGAGGTGTGGACTGCCACCAAGCTGTGAGCAGGTGCAGGTCCCTGTGGACACCTTTCAGGGAGCCTGTGCACCCTAACACTATTGAGGGACCCATGACCCAGGGCCAATTCCCCTAGGAGAGTGCACGACCCACCTCAGGCTATAGCACCTTCCCACAGGCCTCTGCGGCAGGCAGTGCCCACACATCACAACTGTGATCCTGTATCCTTCCCCCTCCCTGGCCACACTGAGCAAGTGAGCCCTAAGCAGCTGCTCTTTCTCCTTCCCCTTGTCTGGGTGGGAAACAGATGCCAGAGGACTGCCTACAAACACAGGCAGGACCAAAACCAAAATGGGGCACACCAGGGGTTGTGTGGCTAAAGAGGAAGGAAACGTGCTTGTGCAACCACAGCAAGTTCCCCCAGTTGGGATGAAATTCCCCCAGTTGCTTGCGACTGTGGACTTTGGGGGCCATGGTGGACTCTGGAAGCAAGTACAAGCTAGAGTAAGGCCAGATCCGAGCCTGAGCTGACCTCACAGTGCCCAAGGCAGGTCCAGAGAACTTCCTGGTAGTACCGGAGGACCTCACTGTCGGGGAGAAGATACTCACAACTGAGTCCAGGGAAAATATTTTTCTTACTAACACTATCTCTATGTTTTTGTCTTTTTTTCTGCTATGTTCTATTGCTTTTTAAAATTATTCCTTTAATTTTTATTTTTTAATTACCTTTTCTATGCTTTTATTTTTAAATTTTATTTTTTCCTATGTCTACAGTACTTTTTCGCTATATTGTATTTTTTCCATGTTTTTGGTTTTTGTATTTTACTAGTTTTCAGTGAAGTTGCTCAGTCGTGTCTGACTCTTTGTAACCCCATGGACTGTAGCCTACCAGGCTCCTCTGTCCATGGGATTTTCCAGGCAAGAGGACTGGAGTGGGTTGCCATTTCCTTCTCCAGGGGATCTTCCTGACTCAGGGAATGAACCTGGGTCTCCCACGTTGCAGGCAGATGCTTTACCATCTGAGCCACCGGGGAAGCCCCTAGGGGTTTGTTTATTGGTCTGATTACTCTCTTCTGTCTTAGTTCCCCTTTTCATTCTTCCTTTTTTTTTCTCTTGTCTTTTCTTTTTGTGAGTGTATGTGAGTTTATTTGTGTTTTTGTCTGTTTAGTTTTACCATTTGTTTCAGGGTTTTGTCTGTCCATTCTTTGTTTGTATGTTTGTTTGTTTGTTTTTTCCTTTCTTTTTTCTATTTCTTTCTCTTTCTTCTCTGCATTGTGTAGAGTCTTGGTACTTCAGCCAGGAGTCAGGCCTGAAACCTCCAAGGTAGGAGACCTGAGTCCAGGATGCTGGACAACCAGAGAACTCCCAACTCCATGGCATATTAATCAATGAGAGCTCTCTCAAAGGCCTCCATCTTACTACTAACACCAAGACCCACCCAAGACCAGCAAGCTCCAGTGCCAGAGCTGCCCAAAACCATACCAAGCTCACAGACACTCCAAACACACCATTGGATATGGCACTGCCCTTCAGCAAGACAAGACCTAGATCCACTCACCAGAACACAGGTACCAGTCTCCCCTCTACCAGGAAGCCTTCAGAAGACACTGGTCCAACCCCACCCAGGGGAACAAACCTCACAAGTAAAAGGAACCTGCAACCTTGCAAGCTGTGGAAAGGAGACCCCAAACACATTAATTAAACAAAAGGAAAAGACAGAGAAACATATAGCAGATGAAGAAGCATGGTAAAAACCCCCAAGACCAAACAAATAAAGAGGAAATAGGCAGTCTACCTGAAAAAGAATTCAGAGTAATGATAGTAAAGTTGATCCAAAATCTCAGAAATAAAATGGAGGCATAGATAAATAAGACTGAGGTGTGGGTTGAGGACATACAAAAAGTGTTTAATAAAGACCTAGAAGAAACAAAAATCAGACAATCAGCAATGATAACACAGTAATTGAAATAAAAAACACACTTGAGTGAAACAACAGCAGACAGAGGTAGAAGACTGGATAAGTGAGTTGGAACATAGAATGGTGGAAATAATGGAAGCAGAGAAGAAGAAAGAAAGAATGAAAAGAAACAAGGACAGTCCCAGAGACCTCCATGTGCTTTACAACATTAAGCACACCGACATTTGGTCCAAGAGGAAGAAGATAAAAGAAAGGGTATGAGAAAATATTTAAGGAGATTATAGTTGAAAACTTCCCTAACATGGGAAAGGAAATAACCACCCAAATCCAGGAAGCCTAGAGAGTCCCATATAGGATAAGCCCAAAGAGAAACACACCAAGATACATATTAATAAAACTAACAAAAATTAAACACAAAGAAAAGGTATTAAAAACAGCAAGGGAAAAGCAACAAATAACATACAAAGGAATCCCCATAAGGTTAACAGCTGATCTTTCAGCAGACACTTTGCAGGCCAGAGGGAGTGGCAGGATATACTGAAAGTGATGAAAGAAAAAAACTACAACCAAGATTACCCTACCCAGCAAAGATCTCATTCAGACTGGATGGAGAAATTGAAAGCTTTTTTAATTTAAGCAAAAGTTAAGAGAATTCAGCAACACCAAACCAGCTTTACAACAAATGCTAAAGGAACTTCTCTAGACAAGAAACACAAGGAAAGAAAAGACCGACAAAAGCAAACCCAAAACCATAAAGTAAATGGTAACAGAATCATATATATCAAAAACTAACCTAAATGGAAATGGATTAAATGCTCCAACCAAAGGATACACACTGGCTGAATGGATACAAAAACAATATCCATATATATGCTGTTTACAATAGAAATACTTCAGGCCAAGGGACAGGTACAGACTAAAAGGGGCTGGGAAAAGATATTTCATATGAATGTAAATCAAAAGAAAGCTGGAGTAGCAATACTCATATTAGATAAAACAGACTTTAAAATAAAGGATATTACAACAGACAAGAAAGGATACTACATAATAATCAACAGATCAATCCAAGAAGATATAACAGTTATAAATATATATATTCACTCAACATAGGAGCACCACAATACATAAGGCAAATGCTAACAACTACAAAAGGGGAAATCAACAGTAACACAATAACAGCAGGAGACTTTAACACTACCACTCAGACCAAAGATAGATCATCCAAAAGAAAATTAATAATGAAACACAAGCCTTAAATGATACATTAGACCATATGGACCTAACTTATACAGGATATTCCATCCAAAAGCAGTAAAATATACTTTTTCCTGAGGTGCACATGGGATGTTCTCTAGGAAAGATCACAGCATGGGTCACAAAGTCAACCCCTGGTTAATTTAAGAAAATTACAATTGTATGAGTCATTTTTTCTGACCAAAATGCTATTAGATATCAATTACCAGAAAAAAACTGTAAGAACACCCCACAAACACATGGAGGCTAAACAATACACTTTTAAATAACCAAGAGATCACTAAGAAATCCAAGAGGAAGTCAAAAGATACCTATAAACAAGTGACAATGAAAACATGACAATTCAAAACCTATGGAATACAGCAAAAGCAGTTCTATGAGGAATGTTTAGAGCAATACAATTCTACCTCAAGAAATAAGAAAAACATGATCAAGTGGAGTTTATCCCAGGGATGTAAGGATTCTTCAACATATGTAAATCAATCAATGTGATACAAAATATTAACAAATTAAAAACAAAAAACATATGATCATCAAAATAGATGTAGAGAAAGTTTTCCACAAAATTTTCCATTTATGATTTTAAAAACTCTCCAGAAAATCGGCACAGAAGGAAACTTTTGTTGTTGTTTAGTCACTAAGTTGTCTCCAACTCTTGTGACCACACGGACTGTAGCCTGCCAGCCTCCTCTATTCATGGGATTTCCCAGACAAAATACTGGAGTGGGTTGCCATTTCCTTCTCCAGGGTATCTTCCTGACCCAGGTATGGAATCCATGTCTCCTGCATTGGTAGGTGTATTCTTTACCACTGAGCCACCTACCTCAACATGATAAAGGTCATATATGACAAGCCCACAGCAAACATTATTCTCAATGCTGAGAAAGCATTTCCTCTAAGATCAGGAACAAAACAAGGGTACCCACTCTCACCACTGTTATTCAATATAGTTTTAGAAGACCTAGACATGGTAATCAATACAAAAAGAAATAAAAGGAATCCAGACTGGAAAAGTGGAGAAGGAAATGGCAACCCACTCCAGTATTCTTGCCTAGAGAATCCTGTAGAGGAGCCTGGTGGGCTCCTGTCCATAGGGTAGCACAGAGTCGGACATGACTGAAGCGACTTAGCATGCATGCATGCATCAGAGAAGGAAATGGCAACCCAGTCCAATATTCTTGCCTAGAGAATCCCAGGGACAGAGGAGCCTGGTAGGCTGCCAACTATGGGGTCGCACAGAGTTGGACACAACTGAAGCGACTTAGCAGCAGCAGCTGCAGCAGCAGATTGGAAAAGAAGATGTAAAACTCACTATTTGCAGATGATGTGATACTATACATAGAAAACCCTAAAGATGCCACCAGAATATAATCAATGAATTTAGCAAAGTTACAGGATACAAAATGAATACACAGAAATCTCCTGCATTCCAATACACTAACGATGAATAATCAGAAAAAGAAATTTAGGAAACAATGACATTCATCACTGAAACAAAAAGAATAAAATACCTAGGAATAAAATGACATAAAGTGACAAAAGAACTGTATGCAGAAAACTGCAAGACACTGATGAAAGAAATAAAAAATGACACAGATGGACAGATAAACTATGTTCTTAGATTGGCAGAAGCAATACTGTGAAAATGACTATACTACCCAAAGCAGTCTACAGATTCAATGCAGTCCCTATCAAATGACAAATGGCATTTTTTCACGAAACTAGAACAAAAAAATTTACAATTTGTATGGAAACACAAAAGACCGTGAATAGCCAAAGCATTCTTGAGAAAGAAAAATGAAGCTGGAGGAATCCACCTTCCTGACTTCAGACTATACTATAAAGTCACAATCCTCAAGATAGTATGGTGTTGGAATAAAAACAGAAATACAGACCAATGGAATAAGATATAAAGCCCATAAATAAGCCCATACATCAATGGACACCTTATCTTTGAGGATGGAGGCAAGAATATACAATGGAGAAAAGACAGCCTCTTCAATAAGTGGCTCCCTAGTGGCTCAGACGGTAAAGTGTCTGCCTACAATGCAGGAGACCCAGATTCAATCCCTGGGTCAGGAAGATCTCCTGGAGAAGGCAATGGCACCCCACTCCAGTACTCTTGCCTGGAAAATCCCATGGACGGAGGAGCCTGGTAGGCTACAGTCCATGGGGTTACAAAGAGTCGGACACGACTGAGTGACTTCACTTTCATTAAGTGGTGCTGGCAAAACTAAACAGCTACATGTATTATAAAAGAATGAAACTGGAACACTTCCTACCACCATACACAAAAATAAACTCAAAATGGATTAAAGACTTAAATGTAAGGCCAGAAACTATAAAATTCTTAGAGGAAAACATAGGCAGAACACTCTTTGACATAAATCACAGTAAGATCCTCTCTGACCCACCTCCTAGAATAATGGAAATAAAAACAAAAGTCAACACATGGGACCTAATTAAACTTAAAAGTTTTTGCCTAACAAAGGAAACTATAAACAAGATGAAAAGACAACCCTCAGAAATGGAGAAAACAATTGCAAATGAAGCAACTGACAAAGGATTAATCTCTGAAAGATATAAGCAGTTCAAGATCAGAAAAACAAACAACCCAATCAAAATAGGCAGAGAACCTAAACAGACATTTCTCCAAAGATAACCTACAGATGGCCAATAAACACATGAAAAGATGCTCAACATCACTCATTACTGCTGCTGCTGCTGCTGCTAAGTCGCTTCAGTCGTGTCCAACTCTGTGCGACCCCATGGACTGCAGCCCACCAAGCTTCTCCATCCATGGGATTCTCCAGGCAAGAACACTGGAGTGGGTTGCCATTTCCTTCTCCAATGCAGGAAAGTGGAAAGTGAAAGTGAAGTTGCTTAGTCATGTCTGACTCTTAGCAACCCCATGGACTGCAGACTACCAGGCTCCTCCATCCATGGGATTTTCCAGGCAACAGTACTGGAGTGGGTTGCCATTGCCTTCTCCCTCACTCATTACTAGAGAAATGCAAATCAAAACTGCAATGAAGTATCACCTCACACCAGGTACTTCACAGCTGGTACTACTTCCCAGGTACTACTCAGATGGTAAAGAATTCATCTGCAATGCAGGAGACCTGGGTTTGATCTCTGGGTTGGGAAGTTTCCCTGGAGAAGGGAATGGCAACTGACCCTACTATTCTTGCCTGGAGAATTCCATGGAGAGAGGAGCCTGGTGGCTACAGTCCATGGGGTCAGAAAGAGTCAGACATGACTGAGTGACTAACACAAGTACACAAATCAGAATGACCACCACCAAACAATAAATGCTTGGAGAAGATGTGGAGAAAGGGACCCTGTTGCCTTCTTCGTGGGAACATAACCTGATACAGCCACTATGGAGAACATGATGGAGATTCCCTAAAGACTAGGAATAAAATGACCATATGATCCAGCAACCCCCTTACTAGAGAAATAAACTGAGAAAACCACAATTCTGAAATACACATATTCTGAATACACAATTCTGAAATACACCGCAACATTCACTGCAGTACTATTTACAACAGCAAGGACATGGAAGCAATGTAGATGTCCACTGAGAGATGAATGGATAAAGGAGTTGTGGTACATATACACAATGGAATATTCAGTCAGTTCAGTTCAGTCGCTCAGTCATGTCCGACTCTGCGACCCCATGAATTGCAGCACGCCAGGCCTCCCTGTCCATCACCAACTCCCGGAGTTCACTCAGATTCACGGCCATGGAGTCAGTGATGCCATCCAGCCATCTCATCCTCTGTCATCCCCTTCTTCTCCTGCCCCCAATCCCTCCCAGCATCAGAGTCTTTTCCAATGAATCAACTCTTCGCATGAGGTGGCCAAAGTACTGGAGTTGCAGCTTCAGCATCATTCCTTCCAAAGAAATCCCAGGGCTGATCTCCTTCAGAATGGACTGGTTGGATCTCCTTGCAGTCCAAGGGACTCTTAAGAGTCTTCTCCAACACCACAGTTCAAAAGCATCAATTCTTCGGTGCTCAGCCTTCTTCACAGTCCAACTCTCACATTCATACATGACCACTGGAAAAACCATAGCCTTGACTAGATGGACCTTTGTTGGCAAAGTAATGTCTCTGCTTTTCAATATGCTATCTGCTGCTGCTGCTGCTAAGTCACTTCAGTCATGTCCAACTCTGTGCGACCCCATAGATGGCAGCCCACCAGGCTTCCCCATACCTGGGATTCTCCAGGCAAGAACACTGGAGTGGGTTGCCATTTCCTTCTCCAATGCATGAAAGTGAAAAGTGAAAGTGAAGTCGTTCAGTCATGTCTGACTCTTCACGACCCCATGGACTGCAGCCTACCAGGCTCCTCCATCCATGGGATTTTCCAGGCAAGAGCACTGGAGTGGGGTGCCATTGCCTTCTCCAAATATGCTATCTAGGTTGGTCATAACTTTTCTTCCAAGGAGTAAGCGTCTTTTAATTTCATAGCTGCAATCA
>NW_011491258.1:3165-9355 GCF_000754665.1 Bison bison bison | reverse complement strand
GCTTAGTCATGTCTGACTCTTCGCGACCCCATGGACTGCAGCCTACCAGGCTCCTCCATCCATGGGATTTTCCAGGCAAGAGTACTGGAGTGGGGTGCCATTGCCTTCTCCAAATATGCTATCTAGGTTGGTCATAACTTTTCTTCCAAGGAGTAAGCGTCTTTTAATTTCATAGCTGCAATCACTATCTGCAGTGATTTTGGAGCCCCAAAAATAAAGTCTGACACTGTTTCCACTGTTTCCCCATCTATTTCCCATGAAGTGATGGGACCAGATGCCATGATCTTCGTTTTCTGAACGCTGAGCTTTAAGCCAACTTTTTCACTCTCCTCTTTCACTTTCATCAAGAGGCTTTTTAGTTCCTCTTCACTTTCTGCCATAAGCGTGGTGTGTATATTGTCACCCTGCTTATTTAACTTCTATGCAGAGTACATCATGAGAAATGCTGGGCTGGAAGAAGCACAAGCTAGAATCAAGATTGCTGGGAAAAATATCAATAACCTCAGATATGCAGATGACAATGGAATATTACTCAGCCATAAAAAGGAATAAATAAAGTTGTAGTGAGGTGGATGAACCTAGAGCGTGTTATACAGAGTGAAGTAAGTCAGAAAGAGAAAAACAAATATGTATTAATGAATATATATGGAATCTAGAAAAATGGTGTTGATAAACCTATCTGAATGGAAGGAATGAAGATACTAGATGACCTAGAGGGGTAGGATGCAGGGAGCATGGAAGGGAGGCTCAAGAGGGAGCAGATATGTAGAGTTATAACTAATTCACGTTGTTGTATGGCAGAAACCAACATAACATTGTAAAGCAATTACCCTCCAATTAAATAAAAACATTAAGTCACTAGAAAAGAAGAGAAAATGAACTCCAAATTATAAATTCTGTTCTTTCACTGTTTCTAAAGATTTCAAAGGGCTTCTCAAGTAGCAAAATATATTTTTGTTTCTAAGCCTTAGTTTTTCTTTTTTCTTGTCTTTAGCATAAATTATTGCTCAGATGATTAACAGCTATTTCTGTTCAAACTTTACTCACCTGAAGACACTCAAATTCCATCTTCTTGGTCAAAACATTTTGCTTTATCTTTTTGGGAGACAAGCCCCAACACACCTTTTCTATGTTGCATGGGGCTTTCCACCACAAAAGTGGATTTCTCTTACCATCCCAGGCTCAAAGTGCCTGCCTGATCCTGTCCTGCTCTAATTCAGATGTTAGAAGTGTCTTTGTTTTTTTTTTTTTTTTAAAGCCCTTCCTTTGAGGCAAGTTCATGGCCTCTGTTTCAGAGATGTAAGCCTGCCAGCACCACCTCCCACACCACTAAGGGAGCCAGCTTCCTGATGGAGCAAGACATCCCCAGCATGCCTTTGAAATCACAGCATGAGCAATGCAGATGAATTAAATAGAAGCTCCCATGCAGAGACTTCACTCTTTTCAACAAGTGATCAATAACTCTGAAGTATCCTAAAATAAAATTTCATAAACAGACTGGAATGGAATTTAAATGAATGATTTTGATGTCCCTCAAACCAAGCTGAAAGCTTCTCTTTTCAAGGGCCTTCCCAAGTCCTAGCCACCATTTTAAAAAGCCAACTAATTAGGTTTGCTGTTTGCTGTTAAATGATGTAACTAAGGAGTCCTTTCATTGACGAACTGAGAATTGTTCAAAAATTTTGAGAGTATGAGTTATTTAAAATTACTCAAAAATTACATCTTCCATCCAATCTCCCAATCTAGAAACCTGTTGACTTTTGACAACCCTGCACATTCTAAGTCTAGTCATTAGCTGAAACCAACCATCTCCAATTCAGATCCATCTCTAAAATGAGACTGTCATTCACCTCAATTGCTCCAGCTCTCAAATCTTGTTTAAAAGATTTCAGTAATCTCTTCCTTGGTTGCCACACTCATGCAGCCACCTCCCACTGTGCAGGGAGACCTCAGCTAAAGCAAAGACAAGCACACCCATCCCCTGCCAGGAAAACACCTTACAGATTTCCAATGATTCTGTGACAGAATTCCGTGTCCTGGTCTGGCCCATGCATGTGCCCTGACCCATGGCCTTCTGTCCACCACATCTCCTCCCATACTCCTCAAGGGCCCCTTTGCTCCTGCCACCCCAGATGACTCCCTGTTTTCTGGATGTGCTAGGATCCATCAGAGCCCCATGCTTCTGGGGCAGATGATTTCTCTCAAAGACGCCCTGGCTTTCCACCTGGCAAACTCCTACTTAACCTTCAAGTGCCACTATGAATGCCCCCTCTCTGGGTGTGGTGGGGGGCTTCTCCCCATGTACCCCAGGAAGTTAAGCGTGGCATTGTCTGTGTTCCCACAGCACATTTAGCATCTGCAGTTCTTTCACATGTGGTCTGTGTGCTCCCCACCCCCAGTTAAGCAGGAGCTCCCCTGAGACATGAAGGTGTGCTACTCCTAGGTGGGTATGGATACTAACACTGGCAGAACACCCTACTGCATGTTAGCTTCATCATGATCTCACACAAAGTACATGAACTTTAAGCCAGGCAACTCCTCAGTTTAAATCATAGATCCCAGCACCAACATCTTCTAGAAGCTTAGCTGTGGAGCCTTGTGCTTCCTCGTCTGTAAACAACCAGCTTATGAGGAGGCAGGAGAGAGAACTAAGGAAGACTGAGATGATACATGAACACTGACTGGAGACATCCAGGTACGCATACATCAACGAGAACAACGACAAGATGGCTCTGACAGCCACTCTGTGCTGGGCATGTGGTCATGAACTGTCCATCATTACCAAGTGGTATCAGAGGCTCATAGAGGCCATGGGAGCTGACCAATGCCACCGGGCAAGTGCCAAGACGCAAACCCCCTGGGGATCTAACTATACACTCCAAACATCACTTCACTTACCTAAGTACCTGATATGTCATTTAATCCTTACCAAAATCCCTTTGACTTTCCTCACTTTGTGGATGAAAAAACTGAGCCTCAAATAAATAATTTGCCCCAAATCATATAGTTACAAGGTAAACAAGCTAGGACTCAAACTCAAGTGTGTCTAAACTCAAAACACTTCAGTCAAAATCCCATGGGCATTTTATAAAAGGTGCAAACATACTTTAAAATGGAAAACTGACGGGAATCTCAGGAAAAGTACCTCTGTGGCAGTGATTCAATATGAAGCCAGGTTCCCCCTGGTCAAGATGATCAGGAAAACTTCCTGGAAGGATTTTAAAAATATTTAAAAACAAAACTGGACACTAAAGAAATGAAAATTATTACTGGAAACCAAAACCAATGGCTCGAGAGCACTCAGGACAAGGCTGATGTCAGCAGACCGGGGACAGAGAATTGTGGGGCACTCGGGGAAGCAGGGATAGTCACAATGGAGAGAAGAGAAGGCAGGGGTGTGTACCATGTGAGCAGCAACAGGGGCTCTCAGCAAAACGAGCAGACCCGGTCCTGGTGAGAATGAGCCATTATAATAAGCAGGTGGGAAGTGTGAAGACTGATCCAGGCTCTTGCCCAAAGCAGGTGGTGGCAGCCCTTGGCTCAGAGGCAGGCTTCCCGAGAGCTGAGGGGCACAGGTGGGGGCCACAGGGCCCCAGTGCAGAAACAGGTGAACGGAAGCCACAGTCATGCCTTCAAGAAAGAAGGATCACGTGACATTTTGCAAAGGAGTCTGATTTCAGATAAGCTGAATCTCAGATGTCACTGGAACATGGAGGTCAAGGCTTTCAGCAGGCAGACATGCACAATCAGAGCTTACAGATGTGATGGGAGGTGGGCACTTGCATGCAAGCCAGTCCATATGCACACACGTGTGTGTAAAGACAAGGGGGGTGGGGAAGAATTGTAAGGACTCTACTTTCTATCAATACATTTTAGCATCAGGAAGAAGAAAGGAGAAAAAAATCCTGTTTTATAGCAAGTGAGTGAAAGGGAGTTTCCAGGAAGTATTGTTTAAAATGGCCTGAGATCCAGCTAGAAGTAAGGAAAATGAATTCTCAAAATTAAGGGAATAGTTATCATTTCATGAATATGTGAAATATGTTTATGGGCTTGGAAATTGGATAATAAAGGAAAAAATACTGGTAGAAAAGTAGAAGCAAGTTTTCTGGACGTCTTGTAAAAAGAAAAAAATCAGTCCACATAAGATGAAATCAAGGAAGATCACATAAAACTATAGACTTCCCACTGAAATAAGGAGTCCGAGTACAGAATGAATGGGTTGGAGGGTTGCTGAGAAGAAGGAAAGACATTTGAAACAGGGAAGGGCCAACAGCAGGTGGCAGGGGATTAAACGTGTGCTGAGCGGTCAAGAGTAAGCAAGCAGCTCAGAAAAGGCCCCCTGAAAGTTCTGTGGACTTCCTGCAAAAACTGCTGACAGCTCTGAGGAGGAAAGTCAGAAGTCACGAGCAGTAAGGTGGAAAATCCAGGAGGTCACACACTGAGAATGCAAGCTCATCTCTGCACAGACCTGCTTAGTAGAGCAGCAAGGGTTCCAGAAACAGAATTTCCTAATTGGTATGTAGCACGACTTTGTTTCTATGGATGGGATCTGAGCCTGGGCCTCCAGCTCACAGAGGAAGAAACAGGCTAATGGGCCATGATGCTGAGGTTCCCAGTGATATGAGAGCAGGGAGAGGGAGGGGACAGCCTGGTAGGAAGGTGCTGTATGACACTACTGATGCACACACAAACACAGACTCACTATGAAATCAAGGGAAACAATGAGAAGACCAACAAACATAGGGATTTCAAATAACTATCATCTGATAAAAAGAAACCAATTTTAAGTTCAGTTCAGTTGCTCAGTCATGTCCAACTCTCTGTGACCCCATGGACTGCAGCATGCCAGGCTTGCCGGTCCATCACCCCCAGAGCTTGCTCAAACTCATGTCCATCAAGTCGGTGATGCAATCCAACCATCTCATCCTCTGTTGTCCCCTTCTCCTCCCGCCTTCAATCTTTCCCAGCATCAGAGTCTTTTCTAGTGAGTCAGTTTTTCACATCAGTTGGCCAAAATACTGGAGTTTCATCTTCAACATCAGTCCCTCCAGTGAACATTCAGGGCAGATTTCCTTTAGGATTGACTGGTTTGAATTCCCTGCAGTCCAAGGGACTCTCAAGAGTCTTCTCCAAAACGGCAGTTAAAGAGCATCAATTCTTTGGTGCTCAACTTTCTTTATGATCCAACTCTCACATACATACATGACTACTGGAAAAACCATAGCTTTGACTAGACCGACCTTTGTAGGTCAACTAAAGTCTCTGCTTTTTAATATGTTGTCTAGGATGGTCATTGCTTTTCTTCCAAGAAGCAAGCATCTTTTAATTTCATGGATTCAGTCACTATCTGCAGTGATTTTAGTCCCAAGAATATAAAGTCTGTCACTGTTTCCATTGTTTCCCCATCTATTTGCCATGAAGTGATGGGATCAGATGCAATTAACTTTGTTTTCTGGATGCTGTTTTAAGCCAATCTTTTTCTCTCTCCTCTTTCACTTTCATCAAGAGGCTCTTTAATTCCCCTTTTTTCTGCAATAAGGGTGGTCTCACCTACATATCTGCCCACTTCAGTACTCTTGCCTGGAAAATCCCATGGATGGAGGAGCCTGGTAGGCTGCAGTCCATGGGGTTGTGAAGGGTCAGACATGACTGAGCGACTTCACTTTCACTTTTCACTTTCCTGCATTGGAGAAGGAAATGGCAGCCCACTCCAGTGTTTTTGCCTGGAGAATCCCAGGGACGGGGGAGCCTGGTAGGCTGCCGTCTATGGGGTCACACAGAGTCCGACAGGACTGAAGTGACTTAGCAGCAGCAGCACCTGCATATCTGAGGTTATTAATATTTATCCCTGAAATCTTGATTCTAGCTTGTGCTTCATCTGGCCTGGCATTTCACATGATGTACTCTACATATAAGTTAAATAAGCCAGGTGACAATATAGAACCTTGACATACTCCTTTCCCAATTTGGAAACAGTCCATTGTTCCATGTCTGGTTGTAACTGCTGCTTCTTGACCTGCATACAGATTTCCCAGTAGGCAGGTAAGCTGGTTTTGTATTCTCATCTAAGAATTTTCCAGTTTGGATCATTGAAAAAGCAAGAGAGATCCAGAAAAACATCTATTTCTGCTATATTGACTATGCCAAAGCCTTTGACTGTGTGGATCACAAGAAACTGTGGAAAATTCTT
>NW_011491258.1:1547-2951 GCF_000754665.1 Bison bison bison | reverse complement strand
GGAGAGAGAAAAAGTTGGCTTAAAACTCAACATTCAGAAAACTAAGATCATGGCATCCAGTCTCATCACTTCATGGCAAACAGATGGGGAAAGAGTAGGGAAAAAAAGCAGTGGCAGACTATATTTTTGGGGGCTCCAAACTCACTGCAGATGGTGACTGCAGCCATGAAATTAAAAGATGCTTGCTCCTTGGAAGAAAATCTATGACCAACCTATTAAAAAGCAGAGACATTACTTTGCCAACAAAGGTCTGTCTAGTCAAAGCTATCGTTTTTCTAGTAGTCATGTATGGATGTGAGAGTTATAAAGCTGAGTGCCAAAGAACTGACGCTTTTGAACTGTGGTGTTGGACAAGACTCTTGAGAGTCCCTTGGACTGCAAGGAGATCCAATCAGTCCATCCTAAAGGAGATCAGTCCTGGTTCATTGGAGGGACTGATGCTGAAGCTGAAACTCCAATACTTTGGCCACCTGATGCAAAGAATTGACTCATTTGAAAAGACCCTGATGCCGGGAAAGATTGAAGGCAGGAGGAGAAGGGGATGACAGAGTATGAGATGGCTGGATGGCATCACCGACTCAATGGACATGAGTTTGACTAAACTCCGGGAGTTGGTAATGGACAGGTAGGCCTGGCATGCTGCACTCCATGTGGTCGCAAAGAGTCGATACAACTGAGCGACTGAACTGGACTTGCATGAAACGTTCCCTTGGTATCTCTAATTTTCTTGGAGATCTCTCATCTTTCTCATTCTATTGTTTTCCTCTGTTTCTTTGTGTTGATCACTAGGCAGGCTTTCTTATCTCTCCTTGCTATTCTTTGGAAATCTGCATTCAGATGGATATATCTTTCTTTTACTCTATTGCATTTCACAACTCTTCTTTTCTCAGCTTCTTGTAAGCCCTCCTCAGACAACCATTTTGCCTTTTTGCATTTCTTTTTCTTGGGGATGGTCTTGATCACTGTCTCCTGTACAATGTCATGAACCTCTGTCTATAGTTCTTCAGGAGCTCTATCAGATCTAATCCCTTGAATCTGTCACGTCTACTGTATAAATGTAAGGGATTTGATTTAGGTCATACCTGAATGGTCTAGTGGTTTTCCCTACTTTTTTCAATTTAAGTCTGAATTTGGCAATAAGGAGTTCATGATCTGAGCCACAGTCAACTCCTAGTCTTTTTTTTTTTTTTGCTGACTGTATACTGGGAAAGACTAGGGATCTCTTCAAGAAAATCAGAGATACCAAAGGAACATTTCATGCAAAGATGGGCTCGATAAAGGACAGAAATGGTATGGACCTAACAGAAGCAGAAGATATTAAGAAGAGATGGCAAGAATACACAGAAGAACTATACAAAAAAGATCTTCATGACCCAGATAATCACGAGGGTGTGATCACTGAAC
>NW_011491258.1:290-782 GCF_000754665.1 Bison bison bison | reverse complement strand
AGATAGCATATTCAAAAGCAGAGACATTACTTTGCCAACAAAGGTTCGTCTAGTCAAGGCTATGGTTTTTCCTGTGGTCATGTATGAATGTGAGAGTTGGACTGTGAAAAAGGCTGAGGGCCAAAGAATTGATGCTTTTGAACTATGGTGTTGGAGAAGACTCTTGAGAGTCCCTTGGACTGCAAGGAGATCCAACCAGTCCGTTCTGAAGGAGATCAGCCCTGGGATTTCTTTGGAATGAATGATACTAAAGCTGAAACTCCAGTACTTTGGCCACCTCATGTGAAGAGTTGACTCACTGGAAAAGACTCTGATGCTGGGAGGGATTGGGGGCAGGAAGAGAAGGGGACGACAGAGGATGAGATGGATGGATGGCATCACTGACTGAATGGACATGAGTCTGAGTGAACTCCGGGAGTTGGTGATGGACAGGGAGGCCTGGTGTGCTATGATTCATGGGGTCGCAAAGAGTCAGACACGACTGAGCGGCTG
>NW_011491258.1:0-190 GCF_000754665.1 Bison bison bison | reverse complement strand
ATGCAGATGACACCACCCTTATGGCAGAAAGTGAAGAGGAACTCAAAAGCCTCTTGATCAAAGTGAAAGCGGAGAGTGAAAAAGTTGGCTTAAAGCTCAACATTCAGAAAACAAAGATCATGGCATCCGGTCCCATCACGTCATGACAAATAGATGGGGAAACAGTGGAAACAGTGTCAGACTTTATTTT
>NW_011491257.1:18353-18838 GCF_000754665.1 Bison bison bison | reverse complement strand
TAGGTAAGTTGCCTAACCTCTCTGTGCTTCCATATCTGAGCTGTGTGATCTTAGAAATGTTGCCTAACCTCTCTGAGCTTTCATATCTGAGATGTGCAATCTTAGACAAGTTGCCTCTTTTCTGTAGGCTTCCACTTATTAGCTATGTGATCTTAGGCAAGTTGCCTGACCTCTCTTCGATTCCTCTTGAACTCTGTGAACTTAGGCAAGTTGCCTAACCTCTCTGTTTTTCATATCTTAGCTGTGTGATCTTAGGCAAGTTGCCTGATCTCTCAGTGCTTCCACTTCTGAACTTGTGATCTGAGGCAAGTTGCGTGACCTCTCTGTGCTTCTACTTCTGAGCTTTGTGATATTAGGCAAGATGCCTGACCTCTCTGATTCCACATATGAGCTGTGTGATCTTAGTCAAGTTGCTTAACCTCTCTGGGCTTCCATATCTTAGATGTGTGATCTTAGGAAGTTTCCTAACCTCTCTAGGCTTCCAC
>NW_011491257.1:14083-14630 GCF_000754665.1 Bison bison bison | reverse complement strand
GAAGCACTTGCCCCAATGTGCGTGCTAAGTCGATTCAAACTTGTCCAACTCTTTGTCACCCTATGGACCACAACCTGCCAGGCTCCTCTGTCCATTGGATTCTCCAGGCAAGAATACTGGAGTGGGTTGCCACGCCCTCCTCCAGGGGATCTTCCTGACTCAGGGATAGAACCCGTGTCTCTTATGTCTCCTGCATTGGCAAGTGGGTTCTTTACTACCAATGCCTCCTGGGAAGCCCACTTACCCTAACAGTGTTTCCTTTATTCTAATGAAGTGTAGAAATTGGTTGTATTATGTGGGATAGAAAAGAGAAATGTAATTAACAAATTGCAGTAACATCATCTCTCCTTGCTTAGTTTTGCATAGATTTTTAAATGCATAAGTTATTTTTTGGGGGGGTTACCAATTGTTCATTTACTGATATGTTTTAAATCCTTGTCTTGCTTTTGCTCTAGTGCTGCCTCTTCCCTCAGCCTACACCCCCTGTTCATTTTTTAAATTTAATTAATTTATTTTAATTGGAGGCTAATTACAATATTGCAGTGGT
>NW_011491257.1:9419-9820 GCF_000754665.1 Bison bison bison | reverse complement strand
AGAAGTTCAAGTTAGGGGCTATGGTAACTCTCGTAGAGAATAGGCTAAGAGGGTGCCCATGCTGGGTTTTCTAGATCAGCAGACCCAGGATAATCAGAATGAATGACTTCTCTGTGTTGCCAATGGCCAGGGCTAGAGGCAAAATTTTTGCTTTCTTATGGAGTTAAATCTTAAATGTAGACAAAAGTGTTCATAAAAATGTGGAAGCATGGATAAGTATATATATATAGTCATCAAAAGACTAGCAATCTGTAAAAAAATTTGCCATTTTCGTTTTCAGACTTTGGGGACACTCTGCATACAGATGACCACCTTATAAATTACTTTTAATGTGAAATATCATTGGGCTCCCCTGGTGGTGCAGAAGATAAAGAATCCACCTGCAGGATGGGGAACACATG
>NW_011491257.1:4569-5284 GCF_000754665.1 Bison bison bison | reverse complement strand
CCATGGGATTCTTCAGGCAAGAGTACTGGAGTGGGTTGCCATTCCTTCTCCAGGGGTTCTTCCAAACTGAGGGATTGAACCCATGTATCTGGCATTGGCAGGCAGGTTCTTTATTACTGAGCCACTGGAGAAGCCTGGTTGCAACTTTAAATGCCCCTATTGTTTGGTCCATAGTCACAGGGGGAGAACATAAGCTAGAATGTTAGGATGGGGAAAGGCCCTGTTGGGATCCTGTGGAAATTTTCAATTTGTACTTGACAGAGGGCATAGTAATACCTCCAGGCATATACCCTGGGTGGCTGGCTGGCCTCTCTCACATGCAGATGTCAGCCTATACATGCACACCACTTACGCCTGCAGTAGGCAGTTCCAGACCAACGGCGGCTTGGCAGGCATTGCACGGATCTCCGTCCAATCAGTCGAAAGCCCCGGTCACAAGAAAGCTCACAGCGAGTACCCAGGCTGCTGTGATAATTTCCTCCTCTAGGTGAGTAGCATGTGGCTTCTCCATCCTGGATATTTAATGTATAACACCATCGGGGGACTGTAGCAATAGAAGAAAAGTAAGCTAGAAGTACAGTAAGCTAGAAGTACAGTAATCAAGACAGCATGGTATTGGTGGAAGGACAGACGCATATATTGATGGAAAGGAACAGAGAGCCCAGAAACACATTCACACAAATATGGCAAAATTATTTTTGACAAAGGTACAAAA
>NW_011491257.1:0-191 GCF_000754665.1 Bison bison bison | reverse complement strand
GGGAGCTGGGTGGGCTGCCGTCTATGGGGTCGCACAGAGTCAGACACGACTGAAGCAACTTAGCAGCAGCAGCGGCAGCAGCTGTTATAAATAAACTCAGATTTGCTGGCCTGAAGGAATACTGGCATAAAGAGAACCTGTTAGATTTATGGTTTACCAGAGGCAGGGGAAGAGGGGAAAGGGGTTGTATG
>NW_011491256.1:19828-20286 GCF_000754665.1 Bison bison bison | reverse complement strand
TAGAATGATTTGTTTGTCATTGTTTAGTCCCTAAGTAGGGTCTGACTCTTTGCAACCCCATGGTCTGTAGCCCATCAGGTTCCACAGTCCATGGGATTCCCAAGGCAAGAATACTGCTGAAAGTGAAAGTGAAGGTCACTCAACTGAGTCCTACTCTTTGCGATCCCATGGAATTCTCCAGGAAAGAATACTGGAGTGGGTAGCCATTCCCTTCTCCAGGGGATCTTCCCAACCCAGGGATCGAACCCAGGTGTCCCATATTGCAGGCAGATTTTTTACCCTCTGAGCCACCAGGG
This sequence comes from Bison bison bison, assembly GCF_000754665.1. Taxonomy (NCBI): domain Eukaryota; kingdom Metazoa; phylum Chordata; class Mammalia; order Artiodactyla; family Bovidae; genus Bison; species Bison bison. Next base: position 19,990 of record NW_011491256.1, on the reverse strand, counting down.
AAGCCCAAGAATACTGAAGTGGGTAGCCTATCCCTTTTCCAGCAGATCTTCCTTACCCACGAATCAAACCAGGGTCTCCTGCATTGCAGGTGTATTCTTTACCAGCTGAGATACCAGGGGTTGCCATTTCCCTCTCCAAAGGATCTTCCTGACCCAGTGATC
>NW_011491256.1:14808-15736 GCF_000754665.1 Bison bison bison | reverse complement strand
GTACTTTGGCCAGCTCATGTGAAGAGTTGACTCATTGGAAAAGACTCTGATGCTGGGAGGGGTTGGGGGCAGGAGGAGAAGGGGCCGACAGAGGATGAGATGGCTGGATGGCATCACCAACTCGATGGACATGAGTTTGAGTGATGGACAGGAGTTGGTGATGGACAGGGAGGCCTGGCGTGCTACAATTCATGGGGTCAAAAAGAGTTGGACATGACTGAGTGACAAACTGAACTGATCACAATATTAAAATTCTATAGTATATATATACACTATAAGTAATATACTATACTACAATTACATAGTATAAATAAATAATTAAAATGCTATTTCTAGAATTTGTATCTTCAGTAGCTTAACTAAATAATGTAATGAATCAAGCAAAAGGAAAATAAAGTTGAGGAAATATTACAGAATATTGAACAAAATTAAAGTGATTAAATATATGACGCATAATTAAGAAATGTGGTGATTAAGTTCAATACAAAACTAGCAAAAGTTCTAAAATCAGATAGAATATGAAATAGAGAAGAAATCATCAGTCATTCATTTCAGTTCAGTTCAGTCATTCAGTCCTGTCTGACTGCTTACGATCCCATGGACTGCAGCACGCCAGTCTTCCCTGTCCTTCACCAACTCCCAGAGCACATTAGTAAAATAATATTACTGAACTGAATAAATATCTTAGTTTTCATATTGAAATAGGATAAGAGAGTAGAGTTCAAAATATTATAAAAAAGATCCATACTGAAACATGTTGATGAAATTTCAGAACCCCACGTATAAGGTTTTTTATAAAGATGTCAGAGCAGAAAAACAAGGGAGAATAATCAGATGTACATTGTACCCTTTACTATAACTGCTGGATACTAGATCTCAATAGAATAATGCCTGATAAAAGAGTCAAGAATTTAAAATGGAGAAAAGA
>NW_011491256.1:9062-11004 GCF_000754665.1 Bison bison bison | reverse complement strand
TGAAAAGATATTTTTCCAAAGAAGAAATGCAGATAACCAACAGACACATGAAAAGATGCTCAACACCACTAATAATCAGGGAAATGCAAACAAAAACCACAATGAGATATCACTTTACACTTGTCCAAATGGCTACTATCAAAAAAGTTGATAAGTAACAAATGTTGGGGAGGACATGTAGAAAAGTGGAAATGTAAATCTGTGCAGCCACTGTGAAAAGCAGTATGGAGGTTTCTCAAAACACTAAAGACAGAACTACCATATGACCCAGCAATTCTACTCCTGGGTACATATCCAAACAACAACAAAAATTCTAATTCAAAAAGATACATGCATCCCAATGTTCATAGCAATGTTATTGACAATTGTCAAGGTATGGAAGCAACCTAAGTGTCCATGAGCAGATAAATGGATAGAGAAGATGTGAAGTATGTATCTATATATAGACATATATATATACACACACACACATAAAATGGAATACTACTCAGCCATAAAAAGAATTACATTTTGCCATTTGCAGCAAAATTGAGGGACTTGGAGGGCATTATGCTAAGTGAACTAAATCAGAAAGATAAATACTGTATAAGCAGAAAGATTATACTGCTTATATGTATAATCTAAAAAACACAGCAAACTAATTAGTGTAACACAAAATAAACAGACTAACATATACAGAAAACAAATTAGTGGTTACCAGTTGGCAGGGGGCAGGGGTTTGGGAAGGGTGGAGAGACATAAGTGTAGGGATGGAAGAGTGGGAGGTACAAACTCTTGGGTGTAAGAGAGGCTCAAGAATGTATTGCACAACATGGGGAATATAGCCAATATTTTGTAATAATTGCAAATGGAAAGTAAAATTTCCATTTTAAAATTCTTTAAATTCTTAAAATTCTTTAAAAATTCTGTAAGTTTTTTAAAAATTTTAAGTATTTTAACAAAATAATTTTTAAATGAAAGAATAATATGAGAATTTTAACAGTGGTGACATGATCTAAAACAGGAAAATAAAGCACCAAAGACATAAAAATAAATACATTAGATTTTGAAAACTGAGAAATTTTCCTCTTAAACAGTAAACAATTAACATCACAGATTTATATTTGTTACTATATAGATTCAATTTTAATCCTTGATTTTTTTCATGAATAGTATCAGTTGGATTTTTATCCCTTTTACAGTGCTTACAACAATGCCTGTGTAAAGCTGTTTTATAAAGATTAAATACAGGCAAATTCATCTTGGATTATTCCTTTATCACACCATCTTTCATGACAGAATTAGTTGTTCTAAATTTATTAACTTGTCAAGGAAATATTTATCTTTTCCTTTGTTAGATGTAACTGAATGATGTTTTGTACCATTAGTAGTAAGTATCCTTTAGTTCCTCCTTGTGAATGAGGCATGATAAATGCCTCTTTTGACTCTGGTTCCTCTTCTGTAAACTGGACACAATACATATTCTCTATATAGGGATATGCCTTAAAGTCTCAAGATATTTAGTAGATTTCATGATGTTTAAATAGTAAGACACTATTTTCCTAAGACTATAATTTTAGCTTCCTTACTTAGAAAGTTCTAAGGATTGTATAAGATCCGATGTTTCAACCATTTCTTTTGATAATATGGCAAACCACTTCAGCATTCTTGCCTTGAGAACCCCATGAACAGTATAAAAAGGCAAAAAGATAGGACACTGAAAGATGAACCCCTACCCAGGTCAGTAGGTGTCCAATATACTACTGGAGTACAGCAGAGAAATAGCTCTAGAAGGAATGAAGAGGCTGAGCCAAAGAAGAAACAATGCCCAGTTATGGATGTGTCTGGTGGTTGAAGTAGAGTCCAATGCTGTAAAGAACAATATTGCATAGGAACCTGGAATGTTAGGTCCATGAATCAAGGTAAATAGGAAGAAAAGCTATGACAAACCCAGACAGTGTAT
>NW_011491256.1:4671-6459 GCF_000754665.1 Bison bison bison | reverse complement strand
GCAGAACAACTGGAAACAATGACACCAAGTAGCAAAAAACACATCTAGCATTTAGGCCTTAGTTTCTAAACATGGTTCTCCAAAACAACAAAAACAAAACAAAAAGCAGACATCTTGGAGAAATGACTAATTCTAGGGCTAGGGCAATGAAACCACAAGATGAGTCTGGAGCATTTTGTCCTGCCAGGAAATAAGGAAACACTCAAAAACAAAAGGAGGGAAACAGATCAAAGGAACATAAAAACTCAACTGAAGCAGCACTGGATAGCCTAAGCTGAAACAATTAGAGTAACAAAATTAATTATACTTTAAATTTATAGAGGAATATGAAATAAATATTTATGAGCCTATACTGATATAAATAACTGAATACATAGATAAATGGGGGGAAAGGTACAAATTTTTCTTACAAAGAATTTCAAACAACATATGTAAATCCTCTTCCCTCCAGGATATGGGGCTTTAAAAATCCCTCTCAGGAGTGTGGGATGGATTCCAAAAGAAAGAGTATGGAAAGGGAACAATAGTAACTTCACCGCAAAGACATCTGGCAGACTTCACCTTAGCAAGTGATCAAGGCTAACGTCACTAGTGAAAACCCATGTACCCCTTTGACACAATGTGATGAGAAAGACATTTCACCTCTACGGTAATCTTCTCCCAAACCCCAAACCCTTGTCTAATCATGAGAAAATCACCTAATAAAGCCAAATTCAAGGCCGTTCTACAAAAGCCTGGCCAGTATTTCTCAAAACTAATAAAGGTCATAGGAAACAAGGAAAGGCTGGGAACATGTTAGAGACCATAGAAGAGAGATTACAGCTAAATTCAATGTGATATACTGAATTGGATCCTAGAACAGAAAAAAGACATAATTGTAAAAAAAAAAAAAAAACTGATAAATCTGAAAAACTGTCTAGAGTTTAGCTAAAAATAACACTGACTTCTTTTTTAGTTTTAATATATGTACTATGTAAAAGATTAACATTAGAGGAAGATGGGTGAAGAGTACAGAGGACTCTCTGTTCTATATCTGCAAACTGTTTGATAAATCTACTATCCCTCAAAAAAGGTTTAGTTTTTTTAAAGTGCATATTGCATTATAATGAATAAATACAATAAATATTAAGCATAGTAGAGAGAAACAAAGTGTAGCTCCTGTAAAATGCAGATTATGGACACCCCCCTCTGCATTTAAATTGCGTCTGAACTTTCTAGAAACAGAACCAAGAATCTGCCTTTCACATAGTCTATAGATGATTCTTACACATACCAAAATATGAGGATTCCATTGCTAGAGCCCTGTGCCTTTTACAGGCCCAAAAGGCTTTCAAAAGCTTTAAAAACCAAAGTAGTAGTGGTATTATCCAAGGTAATCAAATTTGAAGAAAATCAAAATTCAGCATATGCAAGACAGGAAAGGAAAAGTAGTATGTATATAATTGGTGGGCACACAGGATAATGGAGTCATGACACTTTGGCAAGTATCCAAGTGGCAGCTGAAAGACTAGAAGTGGAAGCAATTTGCTTATTCAAACAACCCTTCCTGGGTTGAAGAAAAGTGACATCACTATGGAGTGAAGAGGAACTACAACTGGCTTGTTCAGTCAACAGGCAATAACCGCCTTAGTATGAACTGATATTCCAAAAATGAATACTGCAATACTGACAACTAAAAGCCACACCACCAAGCTAATAAACAAATGCTCAAGCAAGCTGAAAGGCTCTGACTGGAGTATTATATAATGAATAGATGAACAAGGGCATGAGAATAAACTATGAAAATCA
>NW_011491256.1:0-409 GCF_000754665.1 Bison bison bison | reverse complement strand
ATCTTGCTATTCATGTGTGTGTGTGGATAGTGCTCAGTCATGTCTGACTCTTTGCGACTCCATGGACCCATTAGACTCTGTCCATGGAACTTTCCAGGCAAGAATACTGGAGTGGGTTGCCATTTCCTTCTCCAGGGCTTGCTAGTCATTCTTAACCAATAATATTTGTATACTTTAATGAATATAAACAGTTCAGATGAAACCGAAGTGAAGTGAAGTGAAGTCGCGCAGTCCTGTCCAACTCTTTGCGACCCCATGGACCCCACCAAGATGAAACTGAAGACTCCATTTATTTTAACCCCTGCCCAATCCCATTCCCTTCAGTTCTTCATCAGAGGCAACTGCAATCATGATTTTCAGGCTATGCTTCTATGCTTTTACTATGCATATGCACCCACATTCACCAGGG
>NW_011491255.1:21981-22704 GCF_000754665.1 Bison bison bison | reverse complement strand
TTTCATTGTAATTAGGTCTTCTACATTAAGTATGAAATATTTTGACTTGTAATCTCCATAGATTGTCTTTTTTATTGTAATCGCCATACAATGCTTTGAACACTCAGAGATGCAGAGGAGCACATTTTCACACATGTTGTGTCCATCACCACTGATGACCCAATCCTGACTAATGTCCACGACCATGTATGAATTGTCCATCTATGAGCATTTCCATGGCAAACCCAATGGCTGTTTTGCTTAGCTGAACGTTTTCTCACCATGACTGTACATCAGACATTGGTAAGGATGTACTGCTTATCCCAAGGTCCAAGTGGAAACAAAAATGGGTACAGTCTGTTGTTTCAGAAACAATAACTCTCCTGTAGGACATGAATGACCACAGCCTTTTGTCCACAAAGAACACATGACACATATCTGCCTCTGTAGAGAGGGCGGGAGGGGAGTAACAGCCACCTCCACGAAGCTGAGGATCATGAAGTCTGTGTGAGTCAAAGTGCTGGAAGGAACAGCACCATGTTACTCTCGTCACTGCCTAGGCTGGGCTAGGAAGGAAATGGCTGGGCTGGGCTGGCCTGAAGGAAGCGGCTGGGGCGCGCTGGTCCTCTCACTACTCTCACCTTCACTCTGTTTGGTCCAAGCTTGCTCTTTTCCTTTTTTTTTTTCCTAAGTCGCTTCAGTCGTGTCCGACTCTGCGCGACCCCATAGACGGCAGCCCACCAG